>NW_027269393.1:105453-176848 GCF_023055355.1 Agelaius tricolor | reverse complement strand
TCACAGCCAAGTTCTGCCCTCAAAGTGGAGGTGAGACCCAAATTCTGGAACTTTCTGGGCATTCTGGAACTTTCTGGGCATTCTGGGGGCCTTGGGGAATTTTGGGGAAATTTTGGGGATTTTTGGAGATTTTTTTGGGATTTTTTTCGGAATTTTTTGGTGATTTTTTTGAATTTTTAGGGGTTTTTTTTGGGTTTTTTTCAGGATTTTTTAGGGTTTTTTTCGGGGATTTTTTCAGGATTTTTGGGGATTTTTTGGGGGATTTTTAAAAGATTTTTTGGGGATTTTTAGAGGATTTTTTGGGGCATTTTTAGAGGATTTTTGGGGGATTTTTAGAGGATTTTTTGGGGATTTTTTCAAATTTTTACAGGTTTTTTTGATTTTTTACAGGATTGTGGGGGATTTTTTTACAGGATTTTTGGGGGTTTTTACAGGATTTTTTTCAGATTTTTTACAGGATTTTTTGAGGATTTTTTCAGGATTTTTTGGGGAATTTTTGGGGAATTATTGGGGTTTATTTCAGCATTGTTAAAGCTTTGCTCACAGCCAAGTTCTGCCCTCAGAGCGGAGGTGAGACCCAAATTCTGGAACTTTCTGGGCATTCTGGGACTTTCTGGGCATTCTGGGACCTTGGGGAATTTTTTGGGATTTTTTTGGGATTTTTTTCAGGTTTTTTGGGGGGATTTTTTTGAATTTTTAGGGGCTTTTTTTGAGGTTTTTTTCAGGAATTTTTTTTTTGGATTTTTAGAGGATTTTTGGGGCATTTTTAGAGGATTTTTTGGGGATTTTTTCAATTTTTTTACGGCTTTTTTTGGGATTTTTACAGGATTTTTTGGGATTTTTAGAGGATTTTTTGGGATTTTGGGGGGATTTTTACAGGATTTTTGGGGGATTTTTTACAGGATTTCTGGGTATTTTTTATAGGATTTTTTGGGATTTTTAGAGGATTTTTTGGGATTTTGGGGGGATTTTTACAGGATTTTATGGGGATTTTTTACAGGATTTTGAGAATTTTTTCTGGGGTTTTTGGGGGGTATTTTCTGGATTTTTTGTGGATTTTTTACAGGATTTTTTGGGAGTTTTTACAGAATTTTTCTAAGAATTTTTGGGGAAATTTTGGGGATTTTTGGGGGGATTCTTTAGGGGTTTTTAGGGGTTCTTTTGTGGGGTTTTCTGGGGGGAATTTTTGGGGGATTTTTGGGGGTTTTTGGGGTTTATTTCAGCATTTTTGGGTTTTTGAGCTTTGCTCAGCGCCAAGTTCTGCCCCCAGAGCGGAGGTGAGACGGAAATTCCGGAAATTTCTGGGGATTCTGGAACTTTCTGGGCATTCTGGGGCATTGGGGGATTTGGGGGAATTTTTTGGGAATTTTTTGGGATTTTTTCAGAATTTTTTGGTGATTTTTTTTGGGATTTTTAGGGGGTTTTTTTTGGATTTTTTTTTCAGGATTTTTGGGGATTTTTTTTGGGGATTTTTAAACGATTTTTTGGGATTTTTAGAGGATTTTTTGGGGATTTTTTCAATTTTTTACGGGTTTTTTTGGGGGGGATTTTTACAGGATTTTTTCAGGATTGTTTGTGGATTTTAGAGGATTTTTTGGGGCATTTTTTGGGACTTTTTAGAGGATTTCGAGGAAATTTTAGAGGATTTTTTTGGGATTCTTTACAGGATTTTTGGGGATTTTTTTCAGATTTTTTTGGTGATTTTTTCGAATTTTTAGGGTTTTTTTTCAGGATTTTTTTGGGATTTTTACAGCAATTTTGGGGGATTTTTACAGGATTTTTGGGGGATTTTTACAGGATTTTTGTGGATTATTTTTTCCAATTTTTAGGGTTTTTTGGGGGGGGGTTACAGAATTTTTTGGGATTTTTTACAGGATTTTTGGAAATTTTTTCTGGAGTTTTTGGGGTCATTTTCTGGATTTTATGTGGATTTTTTACAGGATTTTTGGGAGTTTTACAGGATTTTTTTGGGAGTTTTTACAGGATTTTTTGGGAGTTTTTACAGGATTTTTTAGGGATTTTTACAGGATTTTTTGGGGATTTTTAGTGGATTTTTGGGGATTTTTAGAGGATTTTTTGGGGATTTTTTAGAGGATTTTTTGAGGGGGATTTTTTTCGAATTTTTAGGGTTTTTTGGGTATTTTTACAGCATTTTTTGGGAATTTTTAGAGGAAATTCTAGAGGATTTTTTTGGGATTCTTTACAGGATTTTCGGGGATTTTTTGGGGATTTTTACAGGATTTTTGGGGATTTTTTGGGGATTTTTTTGGTGATTTCGAATTTTTAGGGGTTTTTTTTTCAGGATTTTTCGGGGATTTTTACAGGAGTTTTTTGGGATTTTTTACAAGATTTTGGGGGATTTTTTCTGGATTTTTTCGGGATTTTTACAGGATTTTTTAGGCATTTTTGGGGGATTTTTGAGAGGACTTTTTGAGGATTTTTTTACAGGATTTTTTTTTTTTTGAGATTTTTAGAGGATTTTTGGGGGATTTTTACCGGATTTTATTGAGAATTTTTTAGGAAATTTTTAGGAAATTTTGGGGTTTTTTTAGCGGTTCTAGGGGGATTTTTTGGGATTTTTTGGGGGGGAAATTTTTTGGATTTTTTGGGGATTTTTTACAGGAGTTTTTTGGGATTTTTACAAGAGTTTTGGGAATTTTTAGAGGATTTTTTTTAGGATTTTTACAGGGTTTTTTTTTTTTTTTTTTAGAGGATTTTTGAGGGGGATTTTTTCAAGTTTTTAAGGGGTTTTTTGGGATTTTAGAGGATTTTTTGGGGGATTTTTTAGATTATTTTTTAGGGAATTTAGGGGATTTTTCCAGGATTTTTGGGGTTTTTTTACAGGATTTTTTTTGGGGGAATTTTTCTGGATTTTTGGGGGATTTTTAAGAGGATTTTTGAGGATTTCTACAGGGTTTTTTGGGATTTTCCACAGGATTTTGGGGGATTTTTTTACAGGATTTTTTGGAGATTTTTAGAGGATTTTTTTAGGGGATTTTACAGTTTGTTTTGGTGGGGTTTTTTTTCTGAGAATTTTTTAGAAAATTTCTGGGGAAATTTGGGGGTTTTTTTAGGGGTTTTTGGGGGATTTTTGGGGAGTTTTGTGGGAATTTTTTCAGATTTTTGGGGGTATTTTTGGGGGGAATTTTTGGAATTTTTTTTGAGAACATTTTCACCATTTTGGGGCCATTTTTTGGGCTGAATTCGGGATTATTTTGGGCTGAATTTGGGATTATTGTGGGCTGAATTTGGGATTTTTTTTTGGCTGAATTTGGGATTTTTTTGGCTGAATTTGGGATTTTTTTGGCTGAATTTGGGATTTTTTTTGGCTGAATTTGGGAATTTTTTGAGCTGAATTTGGGATTTTTTTGGGCTGAATTAGGGAATTTTTTGGGCTGAAATTGGGATTTTTTTGGGCTGAAATTGGGATTTTTTTGAGCTGAATTTGGGATTATTTTGGGCTGAATTTGGGATTTTTTTGAGCTGAATTTGGGAATTTTTTTGGCTGAATTTGGGATTTTTTTTGGCTGAATTTGGGAATTTTTTGGCTGGGAATTTGGGAATTTTTTGGCTGGGAATTTGGGAATTTTTTGGCTGGGAATTTGGGAATTTTTGGGCTGAAATTGGGATTTTTTTTGGGCTGAAATTGGGAATTTTTTGGCTGGGAATTTGGGATTTTTTTGAGCTGAATTTGGGATTTTTTTGGGCTGAAATTGGGAATTTTTTGGCTTGGAATTTGGGCATTTTTTGGGCTGAATTTGGGCATTTTTTGGGCTGAATTTGGGATTTTTTTGGGCTGAAATTGGGAATTTTTTGGGCTGAAATTGGGAATTTTTTGGCTGAAATTGGGAATTTCTGGGCTGAAATTGGGAATTTTTTGGGCTGAATTTGGGATTTTTTTTGGGCTGAATTTGGGAATTTTTTGGCTGGGAATTTGGGCATTTTTTGGGATTATTTTGGGATTATTTTGGGCTGAATTTGGGAATTTTTTGGCTGGGAATTTGGGAATTTTTGGGCTGGGAATTTGGGAATTTTTGGGCTGAAATTGGGAATTTTTTGGGCTGAATTTGGGATTTTTTTGGGCTGAATTTGGGCATTTTTTGAGCTGAATTTGGGAATTTTTTGGGCTGAAATTGGGAATTTTTGGGCCGGGAATTTGGGAATTTTTTGGGCTGAATTTGGGAATTTTTTGGGCTGAAATTGGGAATTTTTTGGCTGGGAATTTGGGATTTTTTTGAGCTGAATTTGGGAATTTTTTGGCTGGGAATTTGGGCATTTTTTGGGCTGAAATTGGGAATTTTTTTGGGCTGAATTTGGGAATTTTTGGGCTGAATTTGGGAATTTTTTTGGGCTGAATTTGGGAATTTTTTGGCTGGGAATTTGGGCATTTTTTGGGCTGAAATTGGGAATTTTTTGGGCTGAATTTGGGAATTTTTGGGCTGAATTTGGGAATTTTTTTGGGCTGAAATTGGGATTTTTTTGGGCTGAATTTGGGATTATTTTGGGCTGAAATTGGGATTATTTTGGGGCTGAAATTGGGATTTTTTTGAGCTGAATTTGGGAATTTTTTGGGCTGAAATTGGGAATTTTTTGGCTGGGAATTTGGGCATTTTTTGGGCTGAAATTGGGAATTTTCTGGGCCAGGAATTTTGCTTTTTTCCCCGGAGCCCTTTGGGGATTTTGGGGTGGGTTCTGAGTTCCCGGGGGGATTTTTTGGGGCGAATCCTTTGGGATTTGGGGCAGTTTTGTCTCCTTGATGCCAGAATTCCCAATTTTTCCCGGTTTTTTGCAGAGGAGGAGCGGCTGTGCAAGAGGAAAAGCATCGGGGAGACGATTTCCCTGCACCTGGAGGTGGAGAGCAGCAGCAGCAGCAGCCCCCGCGCCGAGCAGGTCGGGGACACAAAATTCAACCCAAATTTAACAAAATTCAACCCAAATTTAACAAAATTCAACCCAAATTTAACAAAATTCCATAAAATTCCACCCAAATTCAACCAAATTCCACCCAAATTCAACCAAATTCAACCCAAATGCCACAAAATTGAACCCAAATTCCACCAAGATTCAACCAAATTTAACAAAATTCAACCCAAATTTAACAAATTCCACAAAATTCAACCCAAATTTAACCAAAATTCCACAAAATTCTACCCAAATTCCACAAAATTCACCCCAAATTTAACAAAATTCAACCCAAATTGAACCCAAATTCCACCAAAATTCACCAAATCAACCAAATTCAACAAAACTGAAGCCAAATTCCACAAAATTCAACAAAAATTCACCAAATTGAACCGAAATTCCACAAAATTGCAAGCCAAATTCTACAAAATTCAACCAAATCTAACAAAATTCAACCCAAATTCAACCCAAATTCAACAAAATTCATCAAATTCAACCCAAATTCCACAAAATTTAACCCAAATTCAACCAAATTCACAAAATTCAACCAAATTCCACCCAAACTCCACAAAATTGAACCCAAATTTAACAAAATTCCACAAAATTGAACCCAAATTCAACAAAATTCAACACAAATTCCACCAAGATTCAACCAAATTCCACAAAATTCAACCAAATTCAACCCAAATTCAACCCAAATTCCAACCAAATTCCACAAAATTCCACAAAATTTAACCCAAATTCCACAAAATTCAACAAATTCACCAAATTCAACCCAAATTCACCAAATTCAACAAAATTCAACAAAATTACACCCAAATTCAACCCAATTCACAAAATTCCACCAAATTCCACCAAATTCCACCCAAATTCAACCCAAATTCACAAAATTCCACAAAATTGAACCCAAATTCCACAAAATTCACCAAATTCCACAAAATTCAACCCAAATTCCAACCAAATTCCACAAAATTCAACAAAATTGAACCCAAATTCCACAAAATTCAATCCAAATTCAACCCAAATTCCACAAAATTGAACCCAAATTCCACCACAATTCAAGCAAATTTAACCAAATTCAACCCAAATTTAACCAAATTCACCAAATGGAACAAATTCAACCCAAATTCACCAAATTCAACCAAATTCCACCAAATTCAACAAAATTGAACCGAAATTGACCCCAAATTCAACCAAGATTTAACTCAAATTCCACAAAATTCCACAAAATTCAACCCAAATTCACCAAATTCCACACAATTCAACCCAAATTCCACCAAGAATCAACCAAATTTAACAAAATTCAACCCAAATTTAACAAAATTCCACAAAATTCAACCCAAATTCCACCAAGATTCAACCAAATTCCACAAAATTGAACCAAATGCAACCCAAATTTAACAAAATTCAACCCAAATTCCAACCAAATTCCACAAAATTCAACAAAATTCCACAAAATTTAACCCAAATTCCACAAAATTTAACCCAAATTCCACAAAATTTAACCCAAATTCACCAAATTCAACCCAAATTTCAAAATTCCACAAATTTCAACCCAAATTCAACCAAATTCACAAAATTCCACCCAATTCAACCCAATTCACAAAATTCCACAAAATTCAACCCAAATTCAACCCAAATTCCACAAAATTGAACCCAAATTGAACCCAAATTCCACAAAATTGAAGCCAAATTCTACAAAATTCAACCCAAATTCAACAAAATTCAACCCAAATTTAACAAATTCCACAAAATTGAACCCAAATTCTACAAAATTCAACCCAAATTCACCCCAAATTTAACCAAAATTCAACCCAAATTCCACAAAATTCTACCCAAATTCCAACCAAATTCCACAAAATTGAACCCAAATTTAACAAAATTCCACAAAATTGAACCCAAATTCAACAAAATTCAACACAAATTCCACCAAGATTCAACCAAATTCCACAAAATTCAACCAAATTCAACCCAAATTCAACCCAAATTCCAACCAAATTCCACAAAATTCCACAAAATTTAACCCAAATTCCACAAAATTCAACAAATTCACCAAATTCAACCCAAATTCACCAAATTCAACAAAATTCAACAAAATTACACCCAAATTCAACCCAATTCACAAAATTCCACCAAATTCCACCAAATTCCACCCAAATTCAACCCAAATTCACAAAATTCCACAAAATTGAACCCAAATTCCACAAAATTCACCAAATTCCACAAAATTCAACCCAAATTCCAACCAAATTCCACAAAATTCAACAAAATTGAACCCAAATTCCACAAAATTCAATCCAAATTCAACCCAAATTCCACAAAATTGAACCCAAATTCCACCACGATTCAAGCAAATTTAACCAAATTCAACCCAAATTTAACCAAATTCACCAAATGGAACAAATTCAACCCAAATTCACCAAATTCAACCAAATTCCACCAAATTCAACAAAATTGAACCGAAATTGACCCCAAATTCAACCAAGATTTAACTCAAATTCCACAAAATTCCACAAAATTCAACCCAAATTCACCAAATTCCACACAATTCAACCCAAATTCCACCAAGAATCAACCAAATTTAACAAAATTCAACCCAAATTTAACAAAATTCCACAAAATTCAACCCAAATTCCACCAAGATTCAACCAAATTCCACAAAATTGAACCAAATGCAACCCAAATTTAACAAAATTCAACCCAAATTCCAACCAAATACCACAAAATTCAACAAAATTCCACAAAATTTAACCCAAATTCCACAAAATTTAACCCAAATTCCACAAAATTTAACCCAAATTCACCAAATTCAACCCAAATTTCAAAATTCCACAAATTTCAACCCAAATTCAACCAAATTCACAAAATTCCACCCAATTCAACCCAATTCACAAAATTCCACAAAATTCAACCCAAATTCAACCCAAATTCCACAAAATTGAACCCAAATTGAACCCAAATTCCACAAAATTGAAGCCAAATTCTACAAAATTCAACCCAAATTCAACAAAATTCAACCCAAATTTAACAAATTCCACAAAATTGAACCCAAATTCTACAAAATTCAACCCAAATTCACCCCAAATTTAACCAAAATTCAACCCAAATTCCACAAAATTCTACCCAAATTCCAACCAAATTCCACAAAATTGAACCCAAATTTAACAAAATTCCACCCAAATCGAACCCAAATTCAACCCAAATTCCACCAAATTTAACAAAATTCAACTCAAATTCCACAAAATTCAACCCAAATTGAACCCAAAATCAACCAAATTCCAGAAAATTGAACCCAACTTCAACCAAAATTGAACCAAATTCAACCCAATGCAACAAATTCACCAAATTCCACAAAATTCAACCCAGATTCAACCCAAATTCACAAAATTGAACCCAAATTCAACCCAAATTGAACCAAATTCACAAAATTCCACCAAATTCAACCCAAGTTCAACCCAAATTTAACAGAATTCAACCCAAATTCCACCAAATTCAACCCAAATTCACAAAATTCCACAAAATTCAACCCAAATTCACCCAAACTCCACAAAATTGAACCCAAATTCGACCCAAATTCAACCCAAATTCCAACCAAATTCCACAAAATTCAACAAAATTCCACCAAATTCAACTCAAATTCAACAACTTCAACCAAATTCAACCCAAATTCCACAAAATTGAACCCAAATTCAACCCAAATTCCACCAAGATTCAACCAAATTTAACAAAATTCACCAAATTCAACCCAAATTCACCAAATTCAACCCAAATTCACAAAATTCCACAAAATTGAACCCAAATTTAACAAAATTCACCAAATTCCACAAAATTCAACCCAAATTCCACGAAATTCACAAAATTCACCCCAAATTCAACCAAATTCCACAGAATTCAACCCAAATTCACCAAATTCAACCCAAATTTAACAAAATTCCACAAAATTCAACCCAGATTCAACCAAATTCCACAAAATTGAACCCAAATTCACAAAATTCCACCCAAATTTAACAAAATTCAACCAAATTCAACCCAAATTCACAAAATTCCACCCAAATTCCACCCAAATTCCAACCAAATTCCACAAAATTCAACCAAATGCAACCCAAATTTACCAAAATTCAACCCAATTCTACCCAAATTCCACCCAATTCAACCCAGAATTCTCCCAAATTCCACAAAATTCCACAAAATTCCACTTAAGTTCAACCCAATTCAACCTAAATTCAACCAAATTCAACAAAATTCCACAAAATTCAACCAAAATTCCACAAATTTGAACCCAAATTCCACAAAATTCCACCAAATTCAACCCAAATTGAACCAAATTCCACCCAAATTGAACCCAAATTCCACCAAATTCAACCCAAATTCAACCAACGAAAAAATCCTTACTTTAAAATGGAAAAAAGACCAAAAAAGCAAAAGGAAAAGCACCAAAAAAGGGAAAAATTCTTGGAGAAAAAAGGAAAAAATCCCAAATTTAAAAGGAAAAAACCCCAAAAAATCCTCAAATGGAAAAAACCAGAAAAAGGCAAAAACAGGGGAAAAAAATATTAAAAAATGATCAAAAATGGGGGAAAAAACCTAAAAAAAATCGAAAAAAATCCTGAATTTAAAATGAAATAAAAACCCTAAAAAAAAACCAAAAAAAGGCAACAAAAAAGGAAAAAAAATCTTGGAAAAAAAAAGGAAAAATTCCTGAATTTAAAAGGAAAAAAATCCTCAAATGGAAAAAAAGAAAAAAGCAAAAAAAAAAGGGTAAAAAGATTAAAAAATGACCAAAAATAGGGAAAAAATACTTTAAAAAATAATAATAAAAAAATCCTAAATTTAATAGGAAAAAACCCCAAAAAATCCTCAAATGGAAAAAAAGAAAAAGCAAAAAAAAAAGGGAAAAAAAGATTAAAAAATGACCAAAAATGGGAAAAACCCATTAAAAAATCGAAAAAAATCCTGAATTTAAAGTAAAAAAAAACCAACCAAAAAAGGCATCAAAAAAGGGAAAAAATTCTTGGAAAAAAAACGGAAAAAATCCTAAATTTAAAAAGAAAAAAAAAACCAAAAATCCTCAAATGGAAAAAAAGAGAAAAAAAAGGGAAAAAATTGGAAAAAATGTTAAAAAAATGACCAAAAACTGAAAAAAAAAAACTTAAAAGAAATCAAATAAAATCCTAAATTTAAAAGGAAAAAAAAACCAAAAAATCCTCAAATGGAAAAAAAGAAAAAAAAGGAAAAAAATATTAAAAAATGACCAAAAGTGGGAAAAAACCTTAAAAAAATCCAAAAAATCCTAAATTTAAAATGGAAAAACGACCCAAAAACCAAAAGAAAAAGCAGCAAAAAAGGGGAAAAAAAAAGGACAAAAAGGGAAAATTCCTGAATTTAAAATGAAAAAAACTAAAAAAGGGGAAAAATATTAAAAAATGACCAAAAATGGGAAAAAAACCTTAAAAAAATCAGAAAAAAATCCTGAATTTAAAATGAAAAAAACCCAAAAAAAGCAAAAGAAAAAGCAGCAAAAATGGGAAAAAAATTCTTGGAAAAAAGGGAAAAATTCCTGAATTTAAATGGAAAAAAACCCCAAAAAAATCCTCAAATGGAAAAAAAGAAAAAGCAAAAAAAAAAAGGGAAAAAAAGATTAAAAAATGACCAAAAATGGGAAAAAACCCATTAAAAAATCGAAAAAAATCCTGAATTTAAAGTAAAAAAAAACCAACCAAAAAAGGCATCAAAAAAGGGAAAAAATTCTTGGAAAAAAAACGGAAAAAATCCTAAATTTAAAAAGAAAAAAAACCCCAAAAATCCTCAAATGGAAAAAAAGAGAAAAAAAAAGGGAAAAAATTGGAAAAAATGTTAAAAAATGACCAAAAACTGAAAAAAAAAAACTTAAAAGAAATCAAATAAAATCCTAAATTTAAAAGGAAGAAAAAACCAAAAAATCCTCAAATGGAAAAAAAGAAAAAAAAGGAAAAAAATATTAAAAAATGACCAAAAGTGGGAAAAAACCTTAAAAAAATCCCAAAAATCCTAAATTTAAAATGGAAAAACGACCCAAAAACCAAAAGAAAAAGCAGCAAAAAAGGGGAAAAAAAAGGAAAAAAAGGGAAAATTCCTGAATTTAAAATGAAAAAAACTAAAAAAGGGGAAAAATATTAAAAAATGACCAAAAATGGGAAAAAAACCTTAAAAAAATCAGAAAAAAATCCTGAATTTAAAATGAAAAAACCCCAAAAAAGCAAAAGAAAAAGCAGCAAAAATGGGAAAAAAATTCTTGGAAAAAAAGGAAAAATTCCTGAATTTAAATGGAAAAAAACCCCAAAAAAATCCTCAAATGGAAAAAAAGAAAAAAGCAAAAAAAAAAGGGTAAAAAGATTAAAAAATGACCAAAAATAGGAAAAAAATACTTTAAAAAATAATAATAAAAAAATCCTAAATTTAATAGGAAAAAACCCCAAAAAATCCTCAAATGGAAAAAAAGAAAAAGCAAAAACAAAAAGGGAAAAAAAGATTAAAAAATGACCAAAAATGGGAAAAAACCCATTAAAAAATCGAAAAAAATCCTGAATTTAAAGTAAAAAAAAACCAACCAAAAAAGGCATCAAAAAAGGGAAAAAATTCTTGGAAAAAAACCGGAAAAAATCCTAAATTTAAAAAGAAAAAAAACCCAAAAATCCTCAAATGGAAAAAAAGAGAAAAAAAAAGGGAAAAAATTGGAAAAAATGTTAAAAAAATGACCAAAAACTGAAAAAAAAAAACTTAAAAGAAATCAAATAAAATCCTAAATTTAAAAGGAAAAAAAACCAAAAAATCCTCAAATGGAAAAAAAGAAAAAAAAGGAAAAAATATTAAAAAATGACCAAAAATGGGAAAAAACCTTAAAAAAATCCCAAAAATCCTAAATTTAAAATGGAAAAACGACCCAAAAACCAAAAGAAAAAGCAGCAAAAAAGGGGAAAAAAAAAGGAAAAAAAGGAAAAATTCCTGAATTTAAAATGAAAAAAACTAAAAAAGGGTAAAAAGATTAAAAAATGACCAAAAATGGGAAAAAAAAACATTAAAAATTTGAAAAAAATCCGAAATTTAAAATTAAAAAAGACCAAAAAAGCAAAAGAAAAAGCAGCAAAAAAAGGGGAAAAATTCTTGATGAAAAAAGGGAAAAATTCCTGAATTTGGAAAAAAAAAATCTCCAATGGAAAAAGAGAAAAAAAGCAAAAAAAGGGAAAAAATATTTTAAAAATGACCAAAAATGGGAAAAAACAACATTAAAAATTTGAAAAAAATCCGAAATTTAAAATGAAAAAAACCCCAAAAAAGCAAAAGAAAAAGCAGCAAAAATGGGAAAAAAATTCTTGGAAAAAAGGGAAAAATTCCTGAATTTAAGAAGAAAAAAACCAAAAAAATTCTCAAATGGAAAAAAAACCAGAAAAAGGCAAAAACAGGGGAAAAAAATATTGAAAAATGATCAAAAATGGGGGAAAAAACCTAAAAAAAATAAAAAAAAATCCTGAATTTAAAATGAAATAAAAACCCTAAAAAAACCCAAAAAAAGGCAACAAAAAAGGAAAAAAAATCTTGGAAAAAAAAAGGAAAAATTCCTGAATTTAAAAGGAAAAAAATCCTCAAATGGAAAAAAAGAAAAAGCAAAAAAAAAGGGTAAAAAGATTAAAAAATGACCAAAAATAGGAAAAAAAAACTTTAAAAAATAATAATAAAAAAATCCTAAATTTAATAGGAAAAAACCCCAAAAAATCCTCAAATGGAAAAAAAGAAAAAGCAAAAACAAAAAGGGAAAAAAAGATTAAAAAATGACCAAAAATGGGAAAAAACCCATTAAAAAATCGAAAAAAATCCTGAATTTAAAGTAAAAAAAAACCAACCAAAAAAGGCATCAAAAAAGGGAAAAAATTCTTGGAAAAAAAACCGGAAAAAATCCTAAATTTAAAAAGAAAAAAAACCCCAAAAATCCTCAAATGGAAAAAAAGAGAAAAAAAAAGGGAAAAAATTGGAAAAAATGTTAAAAAAATGACCAAAAACTGAAAAAAAAAACCTTAAAAGAAATCAAATAAAATCCTAAATTTAAAAGGAAAAAAAACCAAAAAATCCTCAAATGGAAAAAATTTACAAAAAGGAAAAAAATATTAAAAAATGACCAAAAATGGGAAAAAACCTTAAAAAAATCCAAAAAATCCTAAATTTAAAATGGAAAAACGACCCAAAAACCAAAAGAAAAAGCAGCAAAAAAGGGAAAAAAAAAGGACAAAAAGGGAAAATTCCTGAATTTAAAATGAAAAAAACTAAAAAAGGGGAAAAATATTAAAAAATGACCAAAAATGGGAAAAAAAACATTAAAAATTTGAAAAAAATCCGAAATTTAAAATTAAAAAAGACCAAAAAAGCAAAAGAAAAAGCAGCAAAAATGGGAAAAAAATTCTTGGAAAAAAAGGAAAAATTCCTGAATTTAAGAAGAAAAAAACCAAAAAAATCCTCAAATGGAAAAAAACCAGAAAAAGGCAAAAAAAAGGGGAAAAATATTGAAAAATGATCAAAAATGGGGGAAAAAACCTAAAAAAAATCGAAAAAAATCCTGAATTTAAAATGAAATAAAAACCCTAAAAAAAACCAAAAAAAGGCAACCAAAAAGGAAATAAAATCTTGGAAAAAAAAAGGAAAAATTCCTGAATTTAAAAGGAAAAAAATCCTCAACTGGAAAAAAAGAAAAAAGCAAAAAAAAAAAGGGTAAAAAGATTAAAAAATGACCAAAAATAGGAAAAAAATACTTTAAAAAATAATAATAAAAAAATCCTAAATTTAATAGGAAAAAACCCCAAAAAATCCTCAAATGGAAAAAAAGAAAAAGCAAAAAAAAAGGGAAAAAAAGATTAAAAAATGACCAAAAATGGGAAAAAAACCTTAAAAAAATCAGAAAAAAATCCTGAATTTAAAATGAAAAAAACCCAAAAAAAGCAAAAGAAAAAGCAGCAAAAATGGGAAAAAAATTCTTGGAAAAAAAGGGAAAATTCCTGAATTTAAATGGAAAAAAAACCCCAAAAAAATCCTCAAATGGAAAAAAAGAAAAAAGCAAAAAAAAAAGGGTAAAAAGATTAAAAAATGACCAAAAATAGGAAAAAAATACTTTAAAAAATAATAATAAAAAAATCCTAAATTTAATAGGAAAAAACCCCAAAAAATCCTCAAATGGAAAAAAAGAAAAAGCAAAAAAAAAAAGGGAAAAAAAGATTAAAAAATGACCAAAAATGGGAAAAAAACCTTAAAAAAATCAGAAAAAAATCCTGAATTTAAAATGAAAAAAACCCAAAAAAAGCAAAAGAAAAAGCAGCAAAAATGGGAAAAAAATTCTTGGAAAAAAAGGGAAAATTCCTGAATTTAAATGGAAAAAAAACCCAAAAAAAATCCTCAAATGGAAAAAAAGAAAAAAGCAAAAAAAAAAGGGTAAAAAGATTAAAAAATGACCAAAAATAGGAAAAAAATACTTTAAAAAATAATAATAAAAAAATCCTAAATTTAATAGGAAAAAACCCCAAAAAATCCTCAAATGGAAAAAAAGAAAAAGCAAAAAAAAAAGGGAAAAAAAGATTAAAAAATGACCAAAAATGGTAAAAAAAACCCATAACAAAATCAAAAAAAATTCTAAATTTAAAAGGAAAAAACCCCAAAAAAAGCAAAAAAAAAGCAGGAAAAATGGAAAAAATCCTGAATTTAAATGGAAAAAAACCCCAAAAAAATCCTCAAATGGAAAAAAAGAAAAAAGCAAAAAAAAAAAGACGGAAAAAGATTAAAAAATGACCAAAAATGGGAAAAAACCCATTAAAAAATCGAAAAAAATCCTGAATTTAAAGTAAAAAAAAACCAACCAAAAAAGGCATCAAAAAAGGGAAAAAATTCTTGGAAAAAAAACTGAAAAAATCCTAAATTTAAAAAGAAAAAAAAAACCAAAAATCCTCAAATGGAAAAAAAGAGAAAAAAAAGGGAAAAAATTGGAAAAAATGTTAAAAAATGACCAAAAACTGAAAAAAAAAAACTTAAAAGAAATCAAATAAAATCCTAAATTTAAAAGGAAAAAAAACCAAAAAATCCTCAAATGGAAAAAAAGAAAAAAAAGGAAAAAATATTAAAAAATGACCAAAAATGGGAAAAAACCTTAAAAAAATCCCAAAAATCCTAAATTTAAAATGGAAAAACGACCCAAAAACCAAAAGAAAAAGCAGCAAAAAAGGGGAAAAAAAAAGGAGAAAAAGGGAAAATTCCTGAATTTAAAATGAAAAAAACTAAAAAAGGGGAAAAATATTAAAAAATGACCAAAAATGGGAAAAAAACCTTAAAAAAATCAGAAAAAAATCCTGAATTTAAAATGAAAAAAACCCGAAAAAAGCAAAAGAAAAAGCAGCAAAAATGGGAAAAAAATTCTTGGAAAAAAAGGAAAAATTCCTGAATTTAAATGGAAAAAAAAATCAAAAAATTCTCAAATGGAAAAAATTTACAAAAAGGTAAAAAATATTAAAAAATGATCAAAAATGGAAAAAAAACCCCTAAAAAATCGAAAAAAATTCTGAATTTAAAATGAAAAAAACCCAAAAAAGCAAAAGAAAAAGCAGCAAAAATGGGAAAAAAATTCTTGGAAAAAAGGGAAAATTCCTGAATTTAAATGGAAAAAAAACCCAAAAAAAATCCTCAAATGGAAAAAAAGAAAAAAGCAAAAAAAAAAGGGTAAAAAGATTAAAAAATGACCAAAAATAGGAAAAAAATACTTTAAAAAATAATAATAAAAAAATCCTAAATTTAATAGGAAAAAACCCCAAAAAATCCTCAAATGGAAAAAAAGAAAAAGCAAAAAAAAAAAGGGAAAAAAAGATTAAAAAATGACCAAAAATGGGAAAAAACCCATTAAAAAATCGAAAAAAATCCTGAATTTAAAGTAAAAAAAAACCAACCAAAAAAGGCATCAAAAAAGGGAAAAAATTCTTGGAAAAAAAACGGAAAAAATCCTAAATTTAAAAAGAAAAAAAAACCCAAAAATCCTCAAATGGAAAAAAAGAGAAAAAAAAAGGGAAAAAATTGGAAAAAATGTTAAAAAATGACCAAAAACTGAAAAAAAAAAACTTAAAAGAAATCAAATAAAATCCTAAATTTAAAAGGAAAAAAAACCAAAAAATCCTCAAATGGAAAAAAAGAAAAAAAAGGAAAAAATATTAAAAAATGACCAAAAATGGAAAAAAAAACCCGTAAAAAATCGAAAAAAATTCTAAATTTAAAATTAAAAAAACCCAAAAAAGCAAAAGAAAAAGCAGCAAAAATGGGAAAAAAATTCTTGGAAAAAAGGGAAAAATTCCTGAATTTAAATGGAAAAAATCCAAAAAAAAATCCCAAATTAAAAAAAGAGAAAAATGGCAAAAAAACCCAAAATTTTGGGGTTTTTTAAAGGATTTTCAGGAGGGTTTATTGGGGATTTTTGGGGGAATTTTGGGGGGAATTTTGGGAATTTTGGGGGGATTTTTTTGGGATTTTTGGGGGGATTTTTTTGGGATTTTTTGGGGGATTTTTCTGTAATCTCATCCCAGATTTTCTTTTCCATTTTAGGATTTTTTGGGGATTTTTTTTGGGATTTTGGGGGATTTTTTTGGGGAATTTTTTGGGATTTTGGGGAATTTTTGGGGGATTTTTGGGGGGATTTTTTAGGGATTTTTGGGGGATTTTTCTGCAATCTCATCCCAGATTTTCTTTTGAATTTTGGGATTTTTGGGGATTTTTTTAGGATTTTTTGGGATTTTCGTTCAATCTCATCCCGGATTTTCTTTTCCATTTTGGGATTTTTTGGGGATTTTTTTGGGATTTTGGGGGATTTTTTGGGGAATTTTTTGGGATTTTGGGGGATTTTTGGGGGATTTTTGGGGGGATTTTTTAGGGATTTTTGGGGGATTTTTCTGCAATCTCATCCCAGATTTTCTTTTGAATTTTGGGATTTTTTGGGGGATTTTTGGGGATTTTTTTAGGATTTTTTGGGATTTTCCTTCAATCTCATCCCGGATTTTCTTTTCCATTTTAGGATTTTTTGGGGATTTTTTGGGGATTTTTTGGGGATTTGTTTGGAATTTTGGGGGATTTTTTGGGGGAATTTTTTGGGATTTTGGGGGATTTTTTTGGGGATTTTTGGGGGGATTTTTTAGGGATTTTTTTGGGATTTTTCTGTAATCTCATCCCAGATTTTCTTTTCCATTTTGGGATTTTTGGGGGATGTTTTTGGGATTTTGGGGATTTTTTTGGGATTTTTGGGGGGATTTTTTGGGGATTTTGGGGGATTTTTTTAGGGAATTTTTTGGGATTTTGGGGGATTTTTTTGGGATTTTTTGGGGGATTTTTCTGTAATCTCATCCCAGAATTTCTTTTCCATTTTGGGATTTTTGGGGGATTTTTTGGGGGAATTTTGGGGGACTTTTGGGGGATTTTTTTGGGATTTTCCTTCAATCTCATCCCAGATTTTCTTTTCCTTTTTGGGATTTTTTTGGGGTTTTTTGGGGGGATTTTTTGGGGATTTTTTGGGGGATTTTTTGGGATTTTTGGAGGGATTTTTGGAGGGATGTTTTTGGGATTTCTTGGCATTTTCCTTCAATCTCATCCCAGAATTTCTTTTCCATTTTTGGGATTGTTTTGGGATTTGGGGGATTTTTTGGGGGGAATTTTGGGGGATTTTTTTTTTAATTTTTGGGGGATTTTTTGAGGATTTTGGGGGGATTTTTGAGGATTTTTTGGGGGATTTTTGGGCGATTTTTTCAGGATTTTGGGGATTTTTTGAGGATTTTTTGGAGATTTTTTGGGGATTTTTTTGGGGATTGTTTTGGGGATGTTTTTGGGGATTGTTTTGGGGATATTTTGGGATTTTTTGGGATTTTCCCTCAATCTCATCCTGGATTTTCTTTTCCATTTTGGGATTTTTTGGGGGGGGATTTTTTGGAGATTTTTTTGGGATTGTTTTGGGATTTTTTAGGATTTTTTGGGATTTTCCCTCAATCTCATCCCGGATTTTCTTTTCCATTTTGGGGTTTTTTTGGGGGGATTTTTGGGATTTTTTTGGGGATTGTTTTGGGATTGTTTTGGGATTATTTTTAGGATTTTTTGGCATTTTCCCTCAATCTCATCCCAGATTTTCCTTTGAATTTTGGGATTTTTTTGGGGATTTTTGGGAATTTTTTGGGGAAATTTTGGGCGATTTTTTTCAGGATTTTGGGGATTTTTTGAGGATTTTTTTGGAGATGTTTTGGGGATTTTTTTGGGGACTTTTGGGGATTTTTTTGGCATTTTCCTTCAATCTCATCCCAGATTTTCTTTTCCATTTTGGGGGGATTTTTTGGGGGGATTTTTGGGGATTTTTTTGAGATTTTTTGGGGAATTTTTTTCTATTTTTTGGGGATTTTTGGAGGATTTTTTGAGGATTTTTTTTGAGATTTTTTTGGGATTGTTTTGGGATATTTTGGGATTATTTTTAGGATTTTTTGGCATTTTCCCTCAATCTCATCCCGGATTTTCCTTTCCAGAGGGCCCCGGCTGAGGAAATCACCTACGAGACCCTGAAAAAGGCCATTGGTGAGGGGGGGTTGGGGATTTTGGGGATTTTTGGGGCATTTTGGGGGATTTTTGGGGCATTTTGGGGATTTTTGGGCAGTTTTAGCTTTTGGGGGAGTTTAAAGGATTTTTTGGCCTTTTTGGAGGGGAGTTTTGGGGTTTTTGGGTGGGATTTCGGGGGATTTTTTGGGGAATTTTTATTTTATTTTTATGGAGTTTGGGGGGGATTTTTTGGGGTTTTTTTGATGATTTTTGGGAATTCTTTGGGGTTTTGGGGGGAATTTTGTGGGGGAGATTTTTGGGACTTTTTTTGTCAATTTTTTGGGATTTTATGGGGTTTGGGGGGGATTTTGGGGAATTTTTTGGAGAAAGCTTAAGGAGTTTTGGGGGGGATTTTTTTTGGGCGTTTTTTGAGAATGCTTGGGAATTTTGGGGGGAACCTTATTTGATTTTTATGGGGCTGGTTTTTTTGTGGAATTATTTGGAGTTTTTTAAAGGATTTTTGGGCATTCTTTAGGATTCTTAGTAGTTTTTTCGGGTGGGATTTTTGGGAATGGAATGGGAATTTTTGTTGCTTTGTTTTCCCCGTTTTTTGCCCATTTTTTGCCCTTTTTTTCCCGTTTTTTTCCCGTTTTTTGCCCATTTTTTGCCCGTTTTTTTTTTTCCCATTTTTTGCCAGTTTTTTTCCACTTTTTTGCCCATTTTTTCCCGTTTTTTGCCCATTTATTTCCCGTTTTTTCCCCGTTTTTTTCCCATTTTTTTGCCCATATATTTCCTGGTTTTTGCCCATTTTTTCCCCGTTTTTTGCCCATATTTTGCCCATTTTTTTCCTGTTTTTTGCCCATTTTTTGCCCATTTTTTTGACTTTTTTGCCCATATTTTGCCCATATTTTGCCCCTTTTTTTTCCCATTTTTTCCTGTTTTTTACCCATTTTTTGCCCATTTTTTCCCGTGTTTTGCCCATTTTTTTCCCGTTTTTTACCCATTTTTTGCCCATTTTTTCCCGTGTTTTGCCCATTTTTTTCCCATGTTTTGCCCATTTTTTCCCCGTTTTTTGCCCGTATTTTTCCCATTTTTTGCCCATTTTTTCCCCGTTTTTTGCCCGTATTTTTCCCATTTTTTCCCTGTTTTTTCCCCGTTTTTTCCCATTTTTTTGCCCATTTTTGCCCGTTTTTTGCCCATTTTTTTCCCGTGTTTTGCCCATTTATTTCCTGTTTTTTCCCGGTTTTTTTGCCCATTTTTTGCCCGTTTTTTCCCCGGTTTTTACCCATTTTTTCCCGTTTTTTCCCCATTTTTTTCCCCGTTCCCTTTGTCCCCCAGCCGACAGCGTGGCCGCGGAGGAGCGGGAGCGGGAGCGGCGGCGGCTGCTGGTGCAGAGGTTCCAGAAGGCGCCGTTCGAGGAGATCGCGGCGCACTGCGGGGCCAGGGTCAGCACCAGGGAACAACACGGGAGGAAAAACGGGATTGAAACTGGGATTAGAGATGGGATTAGAGATGGGATTAGAGATGGGGTTAAATCTGGGATTAAAGCTGGGAATTGACCCAGGAATGAAGCCAGGAATTGTTACGGGAATGAATGATCCCGGGAATAAAGCTGGGAATTATCCCAGGAATAAATTTGGGATTAAAGATGGGGTTAAAACTGGGATTATCCCAGGAATGAACCCAGGAATTATTATGGGAATGAATGATCCTGGGAATTGATCTGGGGATTGATCTGGGAATTATCCCAGCAATAAATCTGGGAATAAAGCTGGGATTAAAGCTGGGATTACCCCAGGAATGAACCCAGGAATTATTACAGGAATGAATGAGCCCAGGAATAAATCTGGAAATTAATCTGGGATTAAAGATGGGATTATCCCAGGAATGAAGCCAGGAGTTACTATGGGAATGAATGATCCCGGGAATAAAGCTGGGATTAAAGGTGGGATTAAAGGTGGGATTATCCCAGGAATGAAGCCAGGAATTGATCTGGGAATAAATGATCCTGGGAATAAATCTGGGATTAAAGCTGGGATTATCCCAGGAATGAAGTCAGGAATTATTACGGGAATAAACGATCCCAGGAATAAATCTGGGAATGAATCCTGGGATTAAAGCTGGGATTATCCCAGGAATGAAGCCAGGAATTGTTACGGGAATGAATGATCCTGGGAATAAAGCTGGGAATTGATCTGGGAATTATCCCAGCAATAAATCTGGGATTAAAGATGGGATTATCCCTGGAATAAATCTGGGATTAAAGCTGGGAATTGACCCAGGTATGAAGCCAGGAATTATTACAGGAATGAATGAATCTGGGATTAAAATTGGGATTATCCCAGGAATGAACCCAGGAATTGTTACAGGAATGAATGAGCCTGGGAATAAATCTGGGAATGAATCTGGGATTAAAGATGGGATTATCCTAGGAATGAAGCCAGGAATTGTTACGGGAATAAAAGAGCCCGGGAATAAATCTGGGAATAAAGATGGGATTAAAGATGGGACTAAAGATGGGATTAGAGATGGGATTAAAGATGGGGTTAAAATTGGGATTATCCCAGGAATGAAGCCAGGAATTGATCTGGGAATAAATGAGCCTGGGAATAAATCTGGGAATGATTCTGGGATTAAAGATGGGATTAAAGCTGGGGTTAAAGATGGGGTTAGAGATGGGATTAGAGATGGGGTTAAAACTGGGGTTAGAGATGGGATTATCCCAGGAATAAATCCAGGAATTATTACGGGAATAAACGAGCCTGGGAATAAATCTGGGAATTGATCCGGGAATAAAGATGGGATTAAAGATGGGATTAAAATTGGGATTATCCCGGGAATGAATCTGAAATCAATCCAGGAATGAATTATCCCAGGAATAAATCTGGGACTTGATCCCGGAATAAATCTGGGATTCAAGTTGGGATTATCCCAGGAATGAACCCAGGAATTGTTATGGGAATAAATCAGCTCAGGAATAAATCTGGGAATAAATCTGGGAATAAAGATGGGATTATCCCAGGAATAAATCCAGGAATTGTTACTGGAATAAATGATCCTGGGAATAAATCAGGGAATGAATCCGGGATTAAAGCTGGGATTATCCCAGGAATGAAGCCAGGAATTAATACGGGAATAAACAATCCCGGGAATAAATCTGGGAATTGATCCTGGAATTATCCCAGGAATGAATCTGGGATTAAAGATGGGATTAAAGATGGGATTATCCCAGGAATGAACCCAGGAATTATTACGGGAATAAATGATCCCGGGAATAAATCTGGGAATAAATCCAGGAATTATCCCAGGAATTCCATGAGGAATAAATCCAAAAATAAATGTGGGAATTATCCCAGGAATAAATCTGGGAATGAATCCTGGGATTAAAGTTGGGATTATTCCAGGAATGAAACCAGGAATTATTACAGGAATGAATGATCCCAGGAATAAATGATCCTGGGAATAAATCTGGGATTAAAGATGGGATTAAAGCTGGGATTACCCCAGGAATGAAGCCAGGAATTGTTACGGGAATGAATGATCCCAGGAATGAATCCGGGAATTATCCCAGGAATAAATCTGGGATTAAAGTTGGGATTATCCCAGGAATGAAGCCAGGAGTTCTTACGGGAATGAACGATCCCGGGAATAAATGATCCTGGGAATAAATCTGGGATTAGAGATGGGATTAAAGTTGGGATTATCCCAGGAATGAAGCCAGGAATTGTTACAGGAATGAATGATCCCGTGAATAAATCTGGGAATGAATCCTGGAATAAATCTGGGAATTCATCTGGGAATAAATGATCCTGGGAATAAATCTGGGAATGAATCCGGGAAAAAAACAGCCCAGGAAGAGAGGTGGGAAAGGATCAGGCCAGGAATAAAGCTGGGATTAAAGCTGGGAATTATCCCAGGAATAAATCTGGAATTATCGCAGGAATTGATCCGGGAATAAACGATCCCAGGAATAAATCTGGGAATCGATCCAGGAATGAATGAGCCCGGGACTAAATCTGGAAATGAATCTGGGATTAAAGCTGGGATTATCCTAGGAATGAAGCCAGGAATTGTTATGGGAATAAATGATCCTGGGAATAAATCTGGGATTAAATCTGGGATTAAAGATGGGGATAAAGATGGGGTTAGAGATGGGTTAGAGATGGGTTAAAGTTGGGATTATCCCAGGAATGAACCCAGGAATTGTTATGGGAATAACCGATCCCGGGAATAAATGTGGGAATTGATCCGGGAATAATCCCAGGAATAAATCTGGGATTAAAGCTGGGATTATCCCAGGAATGAACCCAGGAATTGTTATGGGAACAAATGATCCCGGGAATAAATCTGGGAATTATCCCAGGAATAAAGATGGGGTTAAAGGTGGGATTAAAGCTGGGATTATCCCAGGAATGAACCCAGGAATTGTTACAGGAATAAATGAGCCTGGGAATAAATCTGGGAATGAATCCAGGATTAAAGATGGGATTATCCCAGGAATGAACCAGGAATTATTACAGGAATAAATGATCCCAGGAATGAATCTGGGAATTTATCTGGGAATTATCCCAGGAATCAATTTGGGAATTAATCCTGAAATAAGTCTGGGAATGATCCCAGGAATAAATCTGGGAATGATTCCCGGGAATAAATCTGGGATTAAAGTTGGGATTATCCCAGGAATAAATCCAGGAATTGTTACCGGAATGAGTGATCCTGGGAATAAATCTGGGAATGAATCCAGGAATTATCCCAGCAATAAATCTGGGAATAAATCTGGGAATGAATCCCGGGAATAAATCTGGGATTAAAGTTGGGATTATCCCAGGAATGAACCCAGGAATTGTTACGGGAATGAATGAGCCCGGGAGTAAATCTGGGAATGAATCCGGGATTAAGGATGGGATTAAATCTGGGATTAAAACTGGGATTATTCCAGGAATGAACCCAGGAATTGTTACAGGAATAAATGAGCCTGGGAATTATTCTGGGAAGGAATCTGGGATTAAATCTGGGATTATCCCAGGAATGAAGCCAGGAATTAATACGGGAATAAACAATCCCGGGAATAAATCTGGGAATTGATCCGGGAATTATCTCAGGAATAAATCTGGGATTAAAGATGGGATTAAAGATGGGATTAAAATTGGGATTATCCCAGGAATGAACCCAGGAATTATTACGGGAATAAATGAGCCTGGGAATAAATCTGGGAATTATCCCAGGAATAAATCTGGGAATCGTTCCCAGAATAAATGATCCCGGGAATAAATCTGGGAATGAATCCCGGGAATAAATCTGGGATTAAAGCTGGGATTATCCCAGGAATGAACCAGGAATTGTTATGGGAATAAATGAGCCCAGGAATAAATCTGGGATTAAAGGTGGGATTAAAACTGGGATTAAATGTGGGAATTTAATTAATTACTTCTGTGACTTAATTAATTATTAATGAAACAATAATTACGGATTCCTGTTTGTTCAATAATGATTCCCGTTAGTCAGCTAGCTAGCTAATTAGTTAATGAGTTAATTGGCCGCTGGCCATTGATGGATTGGGTGTTTCCCATCAGTCAATTAACAGTTCCTGTTCATTAGCTGGGTAATCAGTTAATTAATGAGTTAATTGATGGGTCGGGTGTTCCCTGTAAGTCAATTAATGGTTCCCGTTGGTTAACGATGTAATCAGTTAATTACTGAGTTAATTGGGTCGGGTGTTCTCTGTTAGTCAATTAGCGGTTCCATTAGCTGGGTAATCAGTTAGTTAATGAGTTAATTGGTGAGTTGGGGTCCCGTTAGTGAATCAATGGTTCCCATTAGTTGGCTGGGTAATCAGTTAATTAATGAGTTAATTGGGCTGGGTGTTCCCTGTTAGTCAATTAGCGGTTCCCGTTTGTTAACGAGCTCATCAGTTCATTAATGAGCTAATTGATGGCTTGGGTGTTTCCCGTCAGTCAATTAACAGTTCCATTAGCAGGGTAATCAGTTAATTACTGCGTTAATTGGTTTGGGTGTTTCCCGCAGGCGTCGCTGCTGCAGAGCAAACTGAACCAGATCCTGCACATGAGCGTCAGGTGAGGGACACACGGGAATATCGGGAATATCGGGAAAAATGGGGGAAAATCGGGAATATCGGGAATATCGGGAATATGGGGAATATGGGAATATGGGGGAATGGGGAATGGGGGAATGGGAATGGGGGAATGGGGGAATGGGAATGGGGGAATGGGAATGGGGATGGGGGAAATTCGGGAATGGGATTGGGGAATGGGGAATGGGAATGGGGGAATGGGGAATGGGGATGGGTGAATGGGAATGGGGGAATGGGGAATGGGAATGGGGGAATGGGAATGGGAATGGGAATGGGGAATGGGAATGGAATGGGGGAAATTCGGGAATGGGGATGGGAATGGGAATGGGAATGGGGAATGGGAATGGGGAATGGGGGAATGGGAATGGGGGAATGGGAATGGGAATGGGGGAATGGGAATGGGAATGGGGAATGGGAATGGGAATGGGAATGGGGAATGGGAATGGAATGGGGGAAATTCGGGAATGGGGATGGGAATGGGGAATGGGAATGGGGAATGGGGGAATGGGAATGGGGGAATGAGGAAATTCGAGAATATGGGGAAATTTGGGAATGGGGGAAATTCGGGAATATGGGAATATCGGGAATGGGGGAATGGGAATGGGGGAAATTCGGGAATGGGGGAAATTGGGGAATTTGGGTATTTGGGAATATGGGAATGGGGAAATTGGGAAATTCGGGAATATGGGGAATGGGCGGAATTCGGGAATGGGGGAAATTCGGGAATATGGGGAATGGGAGGAATTCGGGAAAATGGGGAAATTCAGGAAAATGGGGAAATTGGGGAATGGGGGAATGGGGGAATGGGAATGGCGGAAATTTGGGAATAGGGAAATGGAAATTTGGGAATATGGGGAATATGGGAATGGGGGAATGGGGAAATTCGGGAATGGGGGAAATTCGGGAAAACGGGGAAATTCAGGAATGGGGGAATGGGAAATGGGGAATGGGAATGGGGGAAATTCGGGAATGGGGGAATTTGGGAATATGGGAATGGGGAAATTGAGGAATGGGAATGGGGAAATGGGGAAATTCGGGAATGGGGGAATGGGAATGGGGGAAATTGGGGAATGGGGAAAATCGGGAATGGGGAAATTCAGAAATTCGGGCATAGGGAAATCAGGAATATGGGAATGGGGGAATGGGGAAATTGGGAAATGGGAATGGGGAATGGGGAAATTTGGGAATGGGGGAAATTCGGGAATGGGGAAATGGGGAATGGGAATGGGGAAATTGGGGAATATGGGAATGGGAATGGGGGAAATTCAGGAATGGGTAAAATCGGGAATGGGGAAATTGGGGAATGGGAATGGGGGAACGGGGAGATTTGGGAATGGGGGAATTGGGAATATGGGGAATGGGAATGGGAATGGGGATGGGCGGAATTCGGGAATGGGGGAAATTCGGGAAAATGGGGAAATTCAGGAATGGGGGAATGGGGAAATTTGAGAATGGGGGAAATTGGGGAATGGGAATGGGGAAATTTGGGAATGGGGGAAATTCGGGAATATGGGAATATGGGGAATGGGAATGGGGGAATTCGAGAATGGGGAAAATCAGAAATGGGGGAAATTCGGGAATGGGGAAATTTGGGAATATGGGAATATGGGGAATGGGAATGGGGGAAATTTGGGAATATGGGAATATGGGGAAGTGGGGAATGGGAATGGGGAAATTGGGGAATGGGAATGGGGGAATGGGGAAAATCGGGAATGGGTGAAATTCAGGAATTTGGGAATAGGGAAATGGGGAATATGGGAATGGGGGAATGGGAATGGGGATTGGGGATTGTCTGGGAATTGTTTGGGAATGAGGGAAGTGGGGGAATGTGGGGGGAGTTGGGAATTTGGGAATGGGGGAGTGAGGGAATTCAGGATTGGGATTTGGGGAATTTGGGATTGGGGATTTGGGAATTGGGCAATTCAGGGAAATGAGGGAATTTTGGGATCGGAGACAGAAATACGGGATCGGGAATACAGGATCGGGAATTTGGGATTGGAGATGGGAATGTGGGAGCAGGGACAGGAATTTGGGATTGGGGACGGGATTTGGGAATGGGGATGGGACCTTGGGACTGGGAATTCGGGAATTTGGGATTGGGAATTATTCAGGAATGGGAATTTAGGGTTGGGAATGGGATTTTGGGATCAGTAACGGGGAATCTGGGAATTCCTGCTGTTCCTACCTGAAACTTCTTTTTCCTTCCCATTTTTCCCATCCCAAATCCCCACCCCAAATTCCTGCTTTTCCCACCCCAAATCCCCCCTTTCCCCATTCCCAAATCCCAATTCCCTACCCCAAATCCCCTTTCTCCATCCCAAATCCCATCCCCATCCCATTTTTCCCATCCCAAATCCTATTTCCCACTCCAAACCCCCTTTTCCTTCCCGATTTCCCTATTCCCAAATCCCAATTCCCACCCCAAATTCCAATTCCCCCTTCCCAAATTCCCTCTTTCCCCATTCCCAAATCCCCTTTCCCACTCCAAATCCCCTTTCCCCATTCCCAATTCCCCCTTTCCCCATCCCATTTTCCCCACCCCAAATCCCAATTCCCAAATCTGCAATTCCCACTTTCCCCATCCCCCAAATCCCAATTCCCCACCGCAAATCCCCTTTCCCATTCCCAAATCTCCAATTCCCACTTTTCCTATTCCCAAATCCCTTTTCCCCATTCCCAAATGCCCTTTCCCATCCCATTTTCCCCGCCCCAAATTCCCCTTTTCCCACCCCAAATCCCATTCACAAATCCCCTTTCCCCGTTCCCAAATCCCCTTTCCCCCATTCCCAATTCCCCCATTTTCCCATCCCAAATCCCATTTTCCCCTTCCCAAATCCCCTTTTCCCCATTCCCAAATTCCCTTTCCCCATTCCCAAATCCCATTTTCCCACCCCAAATCCCCTTTCCCATCCCCTTTCCCCATTCCCCAAATCCCATTTTCCCCATTCCCAAATCCCCTTTCCCATCCCAAATCCCATTTTCCCCATTCCCAATCCCATTTTCCCATTCCCAAATTCCCTTTTCCCATTCCCAAATCCCATTTCCCCATTCCCAAATCCCATTTCCCCATTCCCAATTCCCCCATTTCCCCATTCCCAAATTCCCTTTTCCCATTCCCAAATCCCATTTCCCCATTCCCAAATCCCATTTTCCCCATTCCCAATTCCCCCTTTTCCCCATTCCCAATTCCCATTTCCCCCATTCCCAAATCCCCTTTCCCCATTCCCAATTCCCCCTTTCCCCATCCCATTTTCCCCACCCCAAATCCCAATTCCCCACCCCAAATTCCCCCTTTCCCCATTCCCAAATCCCAATTCCCCTTTTCCCATCCCAAATCCCCTTTCCCCATTCCAAATCCCATTTTTCCCACCCCAAATCCCAATTCCCACCCCATATTCCCCTTTCCCACCCCAAATTCCCTCTTTTCCCGCCCCAAATCCCTTTTCCCACTTTTCCTATTTCCAAATCCCAATTCCCACTTTCCCCATCCCAAATCCCCCCTTTCCCCATTCCCAAATTCCCCTTTCCCCACCCCAAATCCCATTCCCAAATCCCAATTCCCCATTCCCAAATCCCCTTTCCCCATTCCCAAATCCCCTTTCCCATGCCAAACCCCCTTTTCCTTCCCAATTTCCCAAATCCCAATTCCCACTTTCCCCATTCCCAAATCCCAATTCCCACTTTTCCTATTCCCAAATCCCAATTCCCCATTCCCAAATCCCGTTCCCATCCCACTGTTCCCCATTCCCAAATCCCAATTCCCACCCCAAATCCCCTTTTCCTTCCCAATTTTCCATTCCCAAATCCCCCCTTTCCCCATTCCCAAATCCCATTTCCCCATTCCCAAATTCCCCCTTTTCCCCATCCCCAAATCCCATTTTCCCCATTCCCCAATCCCCTTTCCCCATTCCCCAATCCCATTTTCCCATTCCCAAATCCCATTTCCCCATTCCCAAATTCCCCTTTTCCCCATTCCCAAATCCCCTTTCCCCCATTCCCAATTCCCCCATTTTCCCATCCCAAATCCCATTTTCCCCATTCCCAATTCCCCTTTCCCCATTCCCAAATCCCATTTCCCCATCCCAAATCCCATTTTCCCCATTCCCCAAATCCCCTTTCCCCATTCCCAAATCCCATTTCCCCATTCCCAAATTCCCCTTTCCCCACCCCAAATCCCATTCCCCAATCCCATTTTCCCCATTTTCCCCAAATTCCCTTTTCCCATTTTTTCCCATTTTCCCCCAGGCCTCCCCCGAGTCCCTCCGGGGCCGTCCCAGCCGTGCTGGGCCCATCCCAATCCCCACAATCCCAATCCCAATCCCAATCCCAACAATCCCAATCCCAATCCCAGCCCCCCCACTCCATCCCGGTGTACGAGATGAAATTCCCGGATCTCTGCGTCTACTGAACCTTCCGGGAGCGCCGCAATTCCCAAAAATTCCCAAAAATTCCCAAAAATTCCCCAAATCCCTCGGGGGCGCCGCTCGGGCTTTGGGGTCGTCCCCGGTTTTCCTGGGATTCTCTGGGGTTTTTTGGGATCGTCCCAGGTTTTCCTGGGATTTCCTGAGGGGTTTTTTTGGGGACCATCCCTGGGATAGTCTGGGATTTTTTTGGGGTTTCCCTGGGATTTCTTTGGGATCATCCCAGGTTTTGGGTGGGATTTCCTGAGGGATTTTTTGGGCACCATCCCTGGGATATTCTGGGATTTTTTGGGGTTTCCCTGGGATTTCTTTGGGATCTTCCCAGGTTTTGGGTGGGATTTCCTGAGGGGTTTTGGGGTTTTCCTGGGATTCTCTGGGGTTTTTTTGGGATCATTCCCAGTTTTCCTGGGATTTCCTGAGGGGTTTTTGGGATTGTTCTGGGGTTTTCCTGGGATTCTTATGGGGTTTGGAGTTTTTTTGGGATCACCCCTGGGTTTTCTGGGTTTTTGGGGTTTTCCACGGGATTTGTCCCCATTTCTCTGGGATTTCCTGAGGGATTTTTTGGGATCATCCCAGGTTTTCCCTGGCATTTCCTGAGGGTTTTTTTTGGGGACCATCCCTGGGATATTCTGGGATTTTTTTGGTTTTCCCTGAGATTTTTTTGGGATCATCCTGGGTTTTCTTTGGGATTTCCTGAGGGGTTTTGGGGTTTTCTGTGGTTTTCCTGGGATTATCCAGGGTTTTTGGGGCTTTTTTTTGGGATCACTTCCGGTTTTTCTGGGATTTTCAGGGTTTTTTTAGGGGATTTGTCCCCATTTTCCTGGGATATTTTGGGATTTTTTGGGCTTTCCCTGGGATTTCTTTGGGATCGTCCCGGGTTTTGGGTGGGATTTCCTGAGGGGTTTTGGGGTTTCCTGGGATTCTCTGGGGTTTTTTTGGGATCATTCCCAGTTTTCCTGGGATTTCCTGAGTGGTGTTTTTGGGTTTTCCTGGGATTGTCTGGGGTTTTTTTGGGGGGGTTTTCCTGGGATTTTCCAAGGGGTTTTTTTTGGGATCATCCCCAGTTTTCCAGGGCTTTTCTGAGTTTTTTTGGGAATTTTCTGAGGACTTTTTTAGGGGTTTTTTGGAATTGTTCCAGGTTTTCCTGGGATTCTCCAGGGTTTTTTTGGATCATCCTCACTTTTCTGGGATTTCCTGAGGGATTTTTTGGGATCATTCTGGGTTTTCCTGGGATTTCCTTGTGTTTTTTGGGGATTTTCCTGGGATTTTCTGGGTTTATTTTGGGCTCATTCTGGGTTTTCCTGGGATTGTCCCCATTTTTCCGGGATTTCCTGAGGGGTTTTGTGGGGATTTTTTGGAATTGGTTTGGGTTTTCCTGGGATTCTCCAGGGTTTTTTTGGGATGCTCCCCCATTTTCCCTGGATTCCCTGGGGTATTTTTTGGGATCGTTCCTGGTTTTCCTGAGATTTTCTGGATTTTTTTGGGGATGGTCCCAGGTTTTTCCTGGGATTTTCCTGGATTTTTTTGGGATCATCCCAGGTTTTCCTGGCATTTCCTGGGGTTTTTTTGGGGGGGGAGGAGCTGCAGGAATGGGGATTTTTCCTGGGATAACTGGAATTTCTTGGGGAAAAAAAAAAATTTGGGAATTGCAGCGTTGGGAAGGAGCTCAGAGAAATGAAGGGTGGGAAATCCCAAATGGGAAAATCCCAAAATGGAAAATCCCAAAATGGGAAAATCCCGAAATGGAAAATCCTGGATGGAAAATCCCAAATAGGAAATTCCAGAAGGAAAATCCCAAAGGGAAAGCCCTGGATGGAAAATCCCAGATGGAAAATCCCAAATGGAAAATGGAAAATCCCAAATGGAAAATTCTGGATAGGACATTCCAGAGGGAAAATCCCAAATAGAAAATCCTAAATGGAAAATTCCAAATGGGAAATTTGGGATGGAAAATCCCAAATGGGAAAATCCCAAAATGGAAAATCCCAAATGGGGAAAATCCCAAAATGGGAAATCCTGGAATTCCTGGATCAAAAATTCCAGATGAAAAATCCTGGATGGAAAAAAAAAATCCCAAATGGGAAATCCTGGATGGAAAATCCTAAATGGAAAATGGAAAATCCCAAATGCAGAATCCCAGAAGAAAATCCCAAATGGGAAAATCCCAGATGGAAAATCCCAAATGGAAAATTCTGGATAGGACATTCCAGAGGGAAAATCCCAAATAGAAAATCCTAAATGGAAAATCCCAAATGGGAAAATTCCAAAATGGAAAATCCTGAAATTCCTGGATAAAAAATTCCAGATGAAAAATCCTGGATGGAAAAAAAAAATCCCAAATGGAAAATCCTGGATGGAAAATCCCAAATGGGAAATTCCAGGTGAAACATTCCAGAAGGAAAATCCCAAAGGGAAAATGGAAAATCCCAAATGGAAAATTCTGGAGAGAAAATTCCGGAGGGAAAATCCTACATAGGAAATCCTAAATGGAAAATTCCAAATGGGAAATTTGGGATGGAAAATCCCAAATGGGAAATCCCAAAATGGAAAATTCTGGAATTCCCGGATGAAAAATTCTGGATGGAAAATTCCAGAGGGAAAATGGGAAATCCCAAACGAAAAATCCTGGAATTCCAAATGGAAAAATCCGGGATGGAAAATCCCAAAATGGAAAATCCCAAAATGGAAAATCCTGAACGGGAAATCGGAGATGGAAAAATCCTAAAAGGAAAAATCAGGATGGAAAATCCCAAATGAGAAATCCCAAAATGGAAAATTTGGGATAGAAAATGGAAAATCCCAAATGGAAAATCCTGGAATTCCTGAAGGAAAAGTTATGGATGGAAAATCCCAAAATGGGAAATTCCAGAGGGAAAATTTGGGATGGAAAATGGGAATTCCCAAATGGAAAATCTTGGATGGAAAATCCCAGGTGGAAAATGGAAAATTCTGGCTGAAAAATTCCAGAGAGGAAGATCCCAAAGGGAAAATTCCATAATGGGAAATTTTGGATGGAAAATACCAGATGGAAAATGGAAAATTCCAAATGGAAAATCCTGGAATTCCAACTGGAAAAATCCCAGATGGGAAATCCCAAATTGGAAATTCCAAACAGGAAAATTCCAGATGGAAAATTTAGGATGGAAAATCCCACATGGACAATTCCAGAGGGGAAAATCCCAAATGGGAAATTGTGGAATTCCCAGATGGAAAATTCTGGATGGAAAATTCCAGATGGGAAATCCCAAAGAGGAAAATTCCAGAGGGAAAAATCCCAAAAGGAAAAACAAGGATGGAAAATCCCAAATGGAAAATCCCAGGAAAAAAAAATCCCAAATGGAAAATTCGGGATGGAAAATCCCAAAGGGAAATCTCAGATGGAAAATCCTGGAATTCCTGGATGGAAAATCCCAAATGGAAAATTCCAAATGGAAAATCTCAGATGGAAAACCCCAAAAGGAAAACCCCAAAATGAAAAATCCCAAAAGGAAAATTCCCGGAATTCCTAACTGGAAAATCCGGGATGGAGAATTCCCGCCTCCCTTGGAATGGGATTTTTTTGGGAAAATCCCAAATTTTTTTGGGAAAATCCCAAATTTTTTGGGAAAAATCCACCCTTGGGCTGCTGCAGATGGACCTGGAATGCCGGAATATTGGGAATTTTGGGATTTTCCCGAAATTTTGGGATGAGTTCCTGCAGTTTTGGGTGTTCCTGCCTGGAAGAATTTTCTGGATTTTGGGGAATTTTTTTTGGGATTCCCAAAGAATTCCCCAGGAAAAAAAAATGGGAGAGGAGGAACTTGGGAGGAATTTGGGGATTCTCGGATTCCTGGGATCCAGCCGGGTTTGGGGCAGGGAAAATTTGGGAATTCTTGGCGGCAAATCCGGAACATTCCCAAAAAAACCCCGGGAGCGGCAAAGGGAGGGGTGGGGAAAGGAAACCTTGGGAATTCTGGGATTGGCTCCCGAAAATTCACAGGAATTTGGGGGTGGTTGGGATTTTTTCCCCAAAATTCCAGCCTTTTTCCAAAATTCCAGATATTTCCCCAAAATTCCATGGGTTTTTTCCCCCAAATTCCATGGGGTTTTTTCCCCCAAAATTCCGGGTTTTTTTCCCAAAATTCCATGGTGTTTTTTTTTCCCAAAATTCCATCTGTTTTTCCCAAAATTCCATGGTTTTTTTTTTCCCAAAATTCCGTCTGTTTTCCCCCCAATAAACGCCGGCGTTGGCACCACGGCTTCAGGAGTGTCGGGAATTTTGTTGGGAATTTGGGATTCGGGGAATGAATGGGGTTGGGATAATCGGGAACGGGGTTGGGATAATCAGGAATCGGATTGGGATCATTGGCATCATTGGGAATGGGATTGGGATCATTGGGAATGGGATTGGGATCATTGGGATCATTGGGAATGGGGTTGGGATAATTGGGATTGGGAAGTGGGAATGGGGCTGGGAGCCAGGACTGGGACTGGGATAATCGGGAATGGGATTGGGAATGGGGTTGGGATCATTGGGAACTGGGAATTGGCCCTGGGGAACTGGGAATGGGATTGGGATAATCGGGAATGGGAACTGGGAATGGGGCCAGGAATGGGACTGGGAACTGGGAATGGAAATTGGGAATGGGGTTGGGGTAATTGGGAATGGGAATAGGAACTGGGAATGGGAACTGGGAATGGGATTGGGATACTGGGAATGGGATTGGGATACTGGGAATGGGATTGGGATACTGGGAATGGGGTTGGGATCATTGGGAATGGGGTTGGGATGGACTGGGAGGAGTTGTTGGGATATCGGGAATGGGAACTGGGAGTGGGGCTGAGATACTGGGAATGGGATAATTGGGAACTGGGATAGTTGGGAATGGGGCTGGGACAGTCAGGAATGGGGCTGGGATAATTGGGAATGGTGTTGGGAATGGTGAATGGGATTGGGATAATTGCGAATGGGATCAGGAACTGGGAATGGGATTGGGATACTGGGAATGGATGGGGACAGTCGGGAATGGGGCTGGGAATTGGGATCAGGAGCAGAAATGGGAATGGGGCCAGGAACAGGAACTGGGAATGGGATTGGGACAATGGGGAATGGGGTTGGGATCATTGGGAACTGGGAATTGGCCCTGGGGAACTGGGAATGGGATTGGGATAGTTGGGAATGGGAACTGGGAATGGGGCCAGGAATGGGATTGGGAATGGAGCTGGAAATTGGGAATGGGGTTGGGGTAATTGGGAATGGGAATGGGAACTGGGAATGGGAACTGGGAATGGGATTGGGATACTGGGAATGAGATTGGGATCATTGGGAATGGGGTTGGGATGGACTGGGAGGAGTTGTTGGGATATCGGGAATGGGAACTGGGAGTGGGGCCGGGATATTCGGGAATGGGATAATTGGGAACTGGGATAGTCGGGAATGGGGCTGGGATAATTGGGAATGGTGTTGGGATAATTGGGAATGGGATTGGGATAATTGGGAATGGGATTGGGATACTGGGAACTGGGAATGGGATACTGGGAATGGATGGGGACAGTCGGGAATGGGGCTGGGAATTGGGATCAGGAGCAGAAATGGGAATGGGGCCAGGATTGGGAACTGGGAAGGGAATTGGGACAATGGGGAATGGGGTTGGGATCATTGGGAATGGGGTTGGGATGGACTGGGAGGAGTTGTTGGGATATCGGGAATGGGAACTGGGAGTGGGGCTGGGATATTCGGGAATGGGATAATTGGGAACTGGGATAGTCGGGAATGGGGCTGGGATAATTGGGAATGGGGTTGGGAATGGTGAATGGGATTGGGATAATTGGGAATGGGATTGGGATAATTGGGAATGGGATTGGGATACTGGGAACTGGGAATGGGAACTGGGAATGGGGCCCAGGTAATCGGGAATGGGGTTGGGATCATTGGGAATGGGAACTGGGAACGGGATTGGGAACGGGAATTGGGATTGGGGGCTGGGAATGGGGCAGGGGGAACCGGGAATGGGATTGGGAAAATCAGGAATGGGATTGGAATCACTGGGAATAGGGCTGGGATGGGGTTGGGATAATCGGGAATGGGGTTGGGAACGGGAATTGGGATTTCTTTGGCATTTTGGGATTTGGTTTGGGATTCTGGGATCGGTTTAGGGATTGGTTTGGGATTCTGGGATCCATTTTGGGATTGGTTTGGGATTTCTGGGATCAATTCTGGGATCCAGTCTGGGATTCCTTTGGGATTTGTTCTGGGATTGGTTTTGGGATCTCTTTGGGATTTGTTTGGGATTGATTTGGGGGTTGGTTTGGGATCCATTTGGGATTCTGGGATTGGTTTGGGATTTTTTGGGGGGGATTCTGGGATCCATTCTGGGATTCGTTTGGGATTTGTTTGGAATTTTTTGGGGGATTCTGGGATGGATTTTGGGATTCATTCTGGGATTGGTTCTGGGATCCGTTCTGAGATTTCTTTGGGATTTGTTTGGGATTTGTTTTGGGATTCTGGGATCTCTTTGGGGTTTTTTTTGGGATTTCTTTGGGATTGGTTCGGGATTGGTTCAGGGATTGGTTTGGGATCCATTTGGGATTCTGGGATTGGTTTGGGATCCATTTGGAATTTTGGGATTTGTTTGGGGATTCTGGGATTGGTTTAGGGATTCGTTTGGGATTCTGGGATCCATTTTGGGATTTCTTTGGGATTTCTTTGGGATTTCTTTGGGATTCTGGGATTGATTCTGAGATTCCTTCGGGATTTATTCTGGGATTGGTTTTGGGATTTTTTTGGGATTTCTTTGGGATCTCTTTGGGATTTCTTTGGGATTGGTTTGGGATTTGTTCGGGATTGATTCAGGGATTGGTTTGGGATTGGTTTGGGATTTCTGGATCCATTTGGGATTCTGGGATTTGTGCTGGGATCCATTTGGAATTTTGGGATTTGTTCTGGGATTCCTTTGGGATTTCTTTTGGGATTGGTTCAGGATTCCTTTGGGATCCTGGGATTCCTTTGGGATTTATTCTGGGATTCCTTTGGGATTTATTCTGGGATTCTGAGATTAATTTCTGGATTCCTTTGGGATTCCTTTGGGATTCATTGGTTTGGGATTGGTTTGGGATTCTGGGATGGATCCTGGGATTCCTTTGGGATTTGTTTGGAATTTTTGGGGGATTCCTTTGGGATTCTGGGATTCATTTCAAGATTCTGGGATTTGTTCTGGGATTTGTTCTGGGATCTGGGGACAGGGATGGGGACAGGGACACCTGACAGGGACACAGGGAATTCTTGAGAGACTTTTTGGGGTTTTTTTTTGTGGGATTTTGGATTTTTAATAGAATTTTTGGGGGTTTTGGGGGGTATTTGGGTTTTTATTTTCCCTGGGATTTTGGCGGTTTTTTATGGGATTTTGGGGTTTTTTTGGGGTTTTTTTTGTTTGTTTGTTTTTAGGTTTTTTTGGGTTTTTTTGGTGGGATTTTGGGGTTCTGTATAGAATTTTTTGAAGTTATTTTATAGGATTTTTTTGGGGTTTTTTTGGGGGTATTTGGGGCTTTTTTTCCTGGCATTTTGGCGATTTTGTGACATTTTGGGGCTTTTTTGTGGGATTTGGGGATTTTTTTGAAGGATTTTTTTGGGGTTTTTTTGTGGTATTTGGGTTTTTTCCCCTGGGATTTTTGGGTTTCTTAAGTTTGATTTTTGGGGTTTTCTGGAATTTTGGGGGGTTTTTGTAGTTTTTTTTTATTTTAAATAGGGTTTTATTGTTTTTTTGTGGTATTTGGGGTTTTTTTCCTGGTATTTGGCTTTTTTTGTGCGATTTTGGGGTTGTTTGTAGGATATTTTTGGGTTTTTAATAGGATTTTTTGGTTTTTTTTCCTGGGATTTTGGGGTTTTTTTTGTGGGATTTTGCGGGGTTTTTTGTAGGATTTTTTTTTTGCTTTTTGTGGAATTTGGGTTTTTTTCTTGGGATTTTGTTTTTTTGTGGGATTTTGGGGTTCTTTTCGGGAATTTTGTGGGGGTTTTTTGTAGGATTTTTTGGGGTTTTCTATAGGATTTTTTTTCTGCTTTTTGTGGAATTTTGGGTTTTTTCCTGGGATTTTGGGGGTTTTTGGTGGGATTTAGGGGTTCTTTGTAGGATTTTGCGGGTTTTTGGGGGGATTTTGGGGTTCTTTATAGGATTTTTGGGGTTTTTTAATAGGATTTTTTTGGGTTTTGGTGGTATTTGGGGTTCTTTCCCTGGGATTTGGGGTTTTTTTTGTGAGATTTTCGGGGTTTTTTGTGGGATTTGGGGGTTCTTTATAGGATGTTTTGAGGTTTTTTATAGGATTTTTTGTTTTGTGGGATTTGGGGGTTTTTTTGTGGGATTTGGGGGTTTTTTGAGGGATATTTTTTGGGGTTTTGTGGTATTTGGGTTTTTCCCCTGGGATTTTGGGCTTTTTTAAGTTTGATTTTTGGGGTTTTCCTGGGATTTGGGTTTTTTATAGGATTTGCGGTTTTTTCTGGTATTTGGGGTTTTTTTCCTGATATTTGGGGGTTTCTTTGTGGGATTTTGGAGTTCTCTGTAGGATATTTTTGGGTTTTTAATAGAATTTTTGGAGGTTTTTTTTGTGGTATTTGGGGTTTTTTCCCCCTGGGATTTTGGGGTTTTTCGTGAGATTTAGGGTTTTTTTGGTGGGATTTTAGGGTTCTTTATAGGATTTTTGGGGTTTTTTAATAGGATTTTTTTGGGTTTTGGTGGTATTTGGGTTTTTTTCCCTGGGATTTTGGGTTTTTTTTGTGGGATTTTGGTTTTTTCCCGGGATTTGGGTTTTTGTGGGGTTTTGTGGGACAGTGACAATGACACGTGACAAGGACACGTGACACTGACACCGGACACGTGACACTGACAGCGGACACGTGACACTGACAGCGGACACGTGACACTGACACCGGACACGTGACCCGCGCCCCGCACTTGGCGCCCCCTGGCGGATCCTCCCCCCGCTCCCGCCTCAAATCTCGCGAGAACTCGCGCGGCACGGCCGGGCTGAGGCGGAAGCGCCGCTCCGCCGCCATTGCTGCCTCCCTCCGGTCTCTGCCGCTCTCACCGGCACCGGAACCGCCACCGGAAGCGGCAGCGGAACCCGCACCGGCAACGGGCCCGGCCCGCGGCGCCGCGGCCCCGCCATGGAGGCGAACGCGGCCAAGCGGAAGGAGCCGCGCAAGGCGCTGCGGGTTAAAGTCATCTCCATGGGCAACGCCGAGGTGGGCAAGGTGAGGCGCTGCTATTGGCCGGCGGGCGATGAGGGGCAGGCGGGGTGACCAATCAGTAGCGCTGGTGGGCCGGCGCTTTGCTCTGATTGGCGCGACGTAACCAATCAGCTGCCGGCATCTCGTTGTTGTCCCTACGGGTGATTGATAGGCGGGTGGGCGGTGCCTCCGCGGAAGGCGCGGTTCTGATTGGTTGACAGCGAAGGGGGCGGGGCTTGCCGCTGTTATGGGGCGCGGGCGGCATTCCCAAAAGTTGGAATTTTGGGGATTTGGCGGGAATCGGAGCGTTTTCCCGCCGCGCAGAGCTGCATCATCAAGCGGTACTGCGAGAAGAGGTTCGTGCCCAAGTACCTGGCCACCATCGGCATCGACTACGGCGTCACCAAGTGAGGGAACAGCGGGAATAACGGGAATAACGGGATAACGGGAATAATGGGATAATGGGGATAATGGGAATAATGGGAATAGTGGGGATAATGGGAATGGGATTGGAAATATTGGGAATGCTGATAATGGGAATAATGGGGATAATGGGAATAATGGGAATAATAGGATTGAGTGTAATAGTAATAGTGGGAATAACGACAGGAATAATGGGAATGGCAGGAATGGGGGGAATAAGAGCTTGGGAATAGTGGGGATAATGGGAATAATGGGAATAATGGGATTGAGAATAAGAGGAATAATGGAGATAATGGGAATAATGGGGATAATGGGATAATGGGAATGGTGGGAATAGTTGGGATAATGGGGATGATGGGGATAATGGGAATAATGGGAATGATGGGAATGGGATTGGGGATAATGGGGATAATGGGAATAGTGGGAATTGTGGGGATAATGAGAGTAATGGGATAATGGGAATAGTGGGGATAATGGGGATAATGGGAATGGTGGGGATAATTGGGATAATGGGAATGATGGGAATAATGGGAATGGGGATAATGAGGATAATGGGAGTAATGGGATAACGGGAATAGTGGGAATAATGGGGATACTGGGAATGGGGATAATGGGAATGGTGGGAATGTTGGGAATACTGAGAATAATGGGAAAGGGATGGGAATGGTGGGAATAGTGGGAATAATGGGATTGATGGAGATAATGGGATAATGGGGATATTGGGAGTGATGGGAATAATGGGAAAATGGGGATAATGGGAATGCTGGGAATGGGGATAATGGGATAATGGTGGGGATAATGGGAATAATGGGAATGGGATTGGGAACAATGGAACTGGGATTGGGATGGAATAGGAACGATGGGAATAATGGGAATGGTGGGGATAGTGGGAATACTGGGAATAGTGTGAATAACGGGGATAATGGGATAGGGATTGGGATGGGAGCAGGAATGGGAATAAGGGGAATAGTGGGGATGATGGGAATAATGGGATTGTGATGGAAAGAATGGGATTGGGAAGAATGGGAATGGGATGAGAATAGGGATGGGGAAAATGGGAATGGGGATAATGGGAATAGTGGGGATAATGAGGATAATGGGAGTAATGGGAAAATAGGAATACTGGGAATGGTGGGAATGGTGGGAATAATGAGAATAATGGAAAAGGGATAGGAATGGTGGGAATAGTGGGGATAACTGGGATAATGGGAATAGTGGGAATAATGGGAATGATAGGAATAATGGGATTGATGGGGATAATAGGATAATGGGGGTATTGGGAGTGATGGGAATGATGGGAATGATGGGAATTATGGGATTGGGAACAACAGGGATAATGGGGATAATGGGATAATGGTGGGGATAATGGGAATAATGGAATTGGGATTGGGATGGAATAGGAATGATGGGAATGGTGGGGATAGTGGGAATACTGGGAATAATGGGATAGGGATTGGGATGGGAGCAGGAATGGGAATAATGGCAATAGTGGGGATAATGGGAATAATGGGATTGCGATGGGAAGAATGGGAATGGGATTGGGAATAATGGGAATGGGATGAGAATGGGGATGGGGAAAATGGGAATAATGGGAATAGTGGGGATAATGAGGATAATGGGAGTAATGGGAAAATAGGAATACTGGGAATGGTGGGAATGGTGGGAATAATGAGAATAATGGAAAAGGGACGGGAATGGTGGGAATAGTGGGGATAATTGGGATAATGGGATTAGTGGAAGTAATGGGAATGGGGATAACGGGAATGACGGGATTGGGAACAACAGGATTAATGGGGATAATGGGATAATGGTGGGGATAATGGGAATAATGGGAATGGGATTGGAATGGAAATGGAACTGGGATTGGGATGGAATAGGAACGATGGGAATAATGGGAATGGTGGGGATAGTGGGAATACTGGGAATAGTGTGAATAACGGGGATAATGGGATAGGGATTGGGATGGGAGCAGGAATGGGAATAGTGGGGATGATGGGAATAATGGGATTGGGATTGGGAATAATGGGAATGGGATGAGAATAGGGATGGGGAAAATGGGAATAATGAGAATAATGGGAATAATGGGAATGGTGGGGATAAGGAGGATAATGGGAGTAATGGGAAAATGGGAATACTGGGAATGGGGATAGTGGGAATGGTGGGAATGCTGGGAATAATGAGAATAATGGAAAAGGGACGGGAATGGTGGGAATAGTGGGGATAATTGGGATAATGGGATTAGTGGGAGTAATGGGAATGGGGATAATGGGAATGATGGGATTGGGAACAACAGGAATAATGGGGATAATGGGATAATGGTGGGGATAGTGGGAATAATGGGAATGGGATTGGGAACAATGGAACTGGGATTGGGATGGAATAGGAACGATGGGAATAATGGGAATGGTGGGGATAGCGGGAATACTGGGAATAGTGGGGATAATGGGATTGCAATGGGAATGGGATGAGAATAGGGATGGGGAAAATGGGAATAATGGGAATAATGGGAATGGATTGGGAAGAATGGTGTGGGATGGGAATAATGGGAATGGGATGGGAATGATGGGAATGGGATTGGGGTGACACGGGAATGGTGGGGATAAAGGGGATAATGGGATTGGGATTGGGATGAGAATAATGGGAATAATGAGGGGAATAATGGGGATAATGGGAATAATGAGAATGATGGGAATAATGGAGAAATGGGATAACGAGGATAATGGGATTGGGATAGGAATGGGAATGGGGTTGGGAATGATGGGAATGGGATTGGGGTGACACAGGAATGGTGGGGATAAAGGGGATAATGGGATTGGGATTGGGATGAGAATAATGGGAATAATGGGGATAATGAGAATGATGGGAATAATGGGGAAATGGGATAATGTGGATAATGGGATTGGGATGGAATGGGAATAACGGGAATGATGGGCAAGGTTGGGATTTCTCATGAGGAACGGGGGAGGAATGAGGATGGAATGATGGGATGGGATAATGGGATTGATGGGATAATGGGATGGATGGGATTGATGGGATAATGGGATTGATGGGATGGATGGGGTAATGGGATGGATGGGATACTGGGATTGATGGGATGGATGGGATAATGGGATGGATGGGATACTGGGATTGATGGGATGGATGGGATAATGGGATTGATGGGATGGATGGGATAATGGGATTGATGGGATGGGGTAATGGGATGGATGGGATAATGGGGTGAGGGGACACTGGGATTATGGGATTTATTGTTTAATGGGATTTATAGGATTATGGGATTTATGGGACAATGGTATCATGGGATTGATGGGATTGATGGGATTATGAGATATTGGGATTTATGGGATTATGAGATATTGGGATAATTGGATGGATGGGATGGGATTTATGGGACAATGGGACAATGGGATAATGGGATGGGTGGGATAATGGGATAATGGGATTTCTGCAATTTATGGGATAATGGGATGATGAGACAATGGGATAATGGGATAATGGGATACTGGGATGGGTGGGATAATGGGGTAATGGGATTTATGCAATTTATGGGATAATGAGATGATGAGATAATTGGATAATGGATTTATGCAATTTATGGGATAATGGAACAATGGGATAATGGGATAATGGGATGATGGGATAATGGGATTGATGCAATTTATGGGATAATGGGATGATGAGATAATGGGATAATGGGATAATGTGATTTATGCAATTTATGGGATAATGGGATAATGGAATATTGGGATTTATGCAATTTATGGGATAATGGGATGATGAGATAATGGGATAATGGGGTAATGGGATTTATGGGATAATGGGATAATTGGATTTATGCAATTTATGGGATAATGGGATGATGAGATAATGGAATAATGGGATTTATGCAATTTATGGGATAATGGGATGATGAGATAATGGGATAATGGGGTAATGGAATTTATGGCATAATGGGATTGATGCAATTTATGGGATAATGGGATTTATGGGATAATGGGATTTCTGGGATAATGGGATGATGGATTAACGGGATGGGACGAACAGGAACAACCTCAGGTATTCCCAGAGGGCTTTCCCTTGGAATTCAGGAACAATTCCCGCCAGCAATTCCAAATCCTTGGGGGATTCCCGGAATTCCAGGGTTTTTTTTTTTCCCAGAATTCCCAGAATTCCCACACCTTTTCCAGGGTGCAGATCCGGGACCGGGAGATCAAGGTGAACATTTTCGACATGGCCGGACACCCCTTCTTCTACGAGGTCAGAATTCCCAAAAATTCCCCCTGCAAAATCGGGAATTCTTCCTTTGGGCTCTTCCCCAGGTTTTTTTTTTTCCTGTTTTGTTCCCTGGATTTTTTTTCCTGAATTTTTTCCCCTGAAATTTTTCCCAGGAATTATTCCATTCTATTCTTTACATATAAATATATGTATATATTTCATTTCATTTCATTTCATTTCATTTCATTTCATTTCATATTTCATTTAAGTAATTTTATTTTATTCTATTATTTTATTGTATTTTCCCTGGAATATTTTTGTTTTCCCCATTCCCCCACCCCTGCAGGTGCGTAACGAGTTTTTATATATTATTTATTTTTCTATTTTCTATTGCATATATTATATATTTTATATTATTTTAATATATTATTTATATATATAATATTTATTATATTATGTTACATTACATTGTATTCTTACATTACATAATGTTACATTAGTTGTATTATATTATGTTATATTATATTTATTATATTCTATTTATTATATTACAGAATTGCATTACATCGATTATTTTATGTTATGTTATATTTTGTGTTATAATTATTATAGTATAATAATTGCATTACATTACATTACATTATACTATATTATGTTCATTAGATTATTATATTATATTATTGCATAGCATTACAATGCATTATATTGTATTATATAGTTATATTACATTATATTGCATTGCATTACATTACATTTGTTACATTACATTACCTTATGTTAATTATATTAATTACACTCCATTACACTGCCTATGTTATATTAGATTAGAATATATATTATATTACATTACATTACATTACATTACATTATATTTTTATATTATGTTACATTACATTGTATTCTTACATTACATAATGTTACATTAGTTATATTATATTATATTGCATTATATTACGTACAGTTTATTATATTATTGCATTACATTGATTATGTTATGTTATATTTTGCATTAGATTATATTTATTATAGTATATTAATTGCATTACAATACACTGTATTACATTACATTAGATTATACTATATTATGTTCATTACATTATTATATTATATTATATTATATTATATTATATTATATTATATTATAGTTATTTTATTATTACATTACATAGATTATTTTATGTAATGTTATATTTTGCATTAGATTATATTTATGATAGTATATTAATTGCAGTACATTACACTGCATTACATTACATTATACTGTATTATGTTCATTACATTATTACATTATATTATATTATATTATATTATATTATATTATATTATATTATATTATTGCATAGCATTGCATTGCATTATATTGTATTATATAGTTATATTACATTATATTGCATTGCATTCCATTACATTTGTTACATTACATTACCTTATGTTAATTATATTAATTACACCACATTACACTGCCTATGTTAGATTAGAATATATATTATACTATATTACATTATATTACATTATATTATATTATATTATATTATATTATATTACATTACATCACATCACATCACATCACATTATATATTCTATATTATGTTACATTACATTGTATTCTTACATTACATAATGTTACATTAGTTATATTTTATTATATTACGCTATATTATATTACGTTATATTTATTATGTTATATTATTGCATTACATTGATTATTTTATGTTATGTTATATTTTGCATTATAATATATTTATTATATTAATTGCATTCCATTACAGTGCATTACATTACATTATACTATATTGTGTTCATTATATTATTATATTATTGCATAGCATTACATTGCATTATATTGTATTATATAGTTATATTACATTATATTACATTACATTACATTTGTTACATTACATTACCTTATGTAAATTATATTAATTGCATTACACTGCCTATACTATATTAGATTAGAATATATACTATATTATATTATATTACATTACATTACATTATTGCATAGCATTGCATTGCATTATATTGCTTTATATATTTATATTACATTATATTACATTGCATTCCATTACATTTGTTACATTACATTACCTTATGTTAATTATATTAATTACACCACATTACACTGCCTATGTTATATTAGATTAGAATATATATTATATTACATTACATTACATTATATTTTACTATATTGCATTATAGTATATTACATTACATTACATTACATTACGTTATATTACATTATATTATACTATATTACATTATATTGCATTGCATTCCATTGCATTTGTTACATTACATTACGTTATGGTAATTATATTAATTGCACTACATTACACTGCCTATATTAGATTAGAATATATATTATGTTATATTATATTATATTATATTACATTACATTACATTACATTATATTATATTATATTATATTATATTATATTATATTATACTATAGTATACTATATTATACTATAGTATACTATATTATACTATATTACTTTATATTGCATTGCATTACATTACATTTGTTACGTTACATTACGTTAATTATATTAATTACACTACATTACACTGCCTATGTTATATTAGAATATATATTATATTATGTTATGTTATATTATATTAATTATATTATGTTACATTAGATTACATTATATTATATTATACTATATTATATTGCTTTGCATTACATTATACTATATTATGTTCATTACATTATTTTATTTTATTTTATTTTATTTTATTTTATTTTATTTTATTTTATTTCATTTTATTTCATTTTATTTTATTTTATTTTACTTTATTTTACTTTATGTTATTATATTTCATTACAAAACAACATTTCCCAGCTTCCCCCTTCCCTGCTTTTCCCCATTCCCTGCCCCCTTCCCCACCTTCCCCACACATTTTACCACCACGCCGGCGCTGCCAATTCCCATTTTCCCCTGGAATATTTTTCCCCTGGAATATTTTTCCCATGGAATATTTTTCCCCTGGAATATTTCCCGCCCCCGGGGGCGCTCCCCAGGTTCGTAACGAGTTCTACAAGGACACGCAGGGGGTGCTGCTGGTCTACGACGTGGGCTCCAAGGAATCCTTCGAGGCGCTCGACTCCTGGCTGGCCGAGATGCGCCGCGAGCTGGGGCCGCACGCCAGCCTCGACAGCGTCGTCTTCGCCGTCTGCGCCAACAAGGTGCGGGGTTATCCACGGGAATTATGGGAATATCCACAAAATCTGGGAATTCTGGGAATTCTGGGGGTTCCTGGTCGTGATTGGATCCTGTGGGATGGGAATATTCTGGGGATTCCAGGCTGGGGCCGCACGCCAGCCTCGACAGCGTCGTCTGCGCCGTCTGCGCCAACAAGGTGCGGGGGCATCCAACGGGAATTCTGGGAATTCTGGGAATTTCTGGGAATTCTGGGAATTCTGGGGGTTCCTGGTCCAGATTGGATCCTGTGGGATGGGAATTGGGGGGAATCCAGAGCCATTCCCGGGGTTTGTTCCAGGCTGGAGCCCCACACCAGCCTCGACAGCGTCGTCTTCGCCATCTGCGCCAACAAGGTGCGGGGTTATCCATGGGAATTCTGGGAATTCTGGGAATTCTGGGAATTCTGGGGGTTCTGGGGCTGTTCTGGGGTTCCTGGTCCAGACTGGATCCTGTGGGATGGGAATATTCTGGGGATTCTGGGCATTCCAGAGCCGTTCCCAGGGTTTGTTCCAGGCTGGGGCCGCACGCCAGCCTCGACAGCGTCGTCTTCGCCGTCTGCGCCAACAAGGTGCGGGGTTATCCACGGGAATTATGGGAATTCTGGGAATTCTGGGGGTTCCTGATCCTGATTGGATCCTGTGGGATGGGAATATTCTGGGCATTCCAGGCTGGGGCCCCACACCAGCCTCGACAGCGTCGTCTGCGCCATCTGCGCCAACAAGGTGCGGGGTTATCCAATGGGAATTACGGGAATTCTGGGAATTCTGGGAATTCTGGGGGCTCCTGATCCAGATTGGATCCTGTGGGATGGGAATATTCTGGGGATTCCAGGCTGGGGCCGCACGCCAGCCTCAACAGCGTCGACAGCGTCGTCTGCGCCAACAAGGTGCGGGGTTATCCAATGGGAATTACGGGAATTCTGGGAATTCTGGGAATTCTGGGGGATCCTGATCCTGATTGGATCCTGTGGGATGGGGATTCTGGGAATATTCTGGGAATTCCAGAGCCGTTCCCAGGGTTTGTTCCAGGCTGGGGCCCCACGCCAGCCTCGACAGCATTGTCTGTGCCAACAAGGTGCGGGGGCATCCACGGGAATTATGGGAATTCTGGGAATTCTGGGGGATCCTGATCCTGATTGGATCCTGTGGGATGGGAATTCTGGGAATTCTGGGGATTCCAGAGCCATTCCCAGAGTTTGTTCCCAACTGGATCCACCAGGATGGGAATTTCTGGGAATTCTGGGAATTCCAGAGCATTCCCAGGGTTTGTTCCCAACTGCGGGTGTTTATTCCCAATTTTCCGGGGTGTTTATTCCTGGTTTTCCGAGTGTTTTTCCCAGTGTTTATTCCCAATTTTCCAGGTGTTTATTCCCATTCTTCCCAGCGTTTATTCCCAATTTTCCTGGTGTTTTTCCCGTTCCTGTCATTCCCAGGTGGACACGGGGAAGCTGTTGGTGTTTATTCCCAGTTTTCCAGGCGTTTATTCCCGGTTTTCCCAGTGTTTATTCCCATTTTTCCCGGTGTTTATTCCCAGTTTTCCAGTTGATTTTCCCGGTGTTTATTCCCAGGTGGACACGGGGAAGCTGTGGGTGTTTATTCCAGGTGTTTATTCCCAATTTTCCTGGTGTTTATTGCCAATTTTCCAGGTGTTCATTCCCGGTTTTTCTCGGTGTTTATTCCCAGGTGGATGCTGGGAAGCTGCGGGTGTTTATTCCCAGTTTTCTGGGTGTTCTTTCCCATTGTTTATTCCCAGGTGGACACGGGGAAGCTGTGGGTGTTTATTCCCAATTTCCCAGGTGTTTATTCCCGGTTTTCCAGTTGTTTATTCCAGGTGTTCATGTTCCCAGGTGGACGTGGAGAAGCTGCGGGTGTTCATTCCCAATTTTCCAGGTGTTTTTTCCTGGTGTTTATTGCCAATTTTCCAGGTGTTTATTCCCATTTTTCCGGTGTTTGTTCCCAGGTGGACGCGGGGAAGCTGCGGGTGTTTATTCCCAATTTTCCCGGTGTTTATTCCCGGTTTTCCCGGTGTTTATTCCCAATTTTCCGGTTGTTTTTCTGGGTGTTTATTCCCAGTTGGACATGGGGAAGCTGTGGGTGTTTAATCCCAGTTTTCCAGGTGTTTATTCTCAATTTTCCCATTGTTTATTCCCAGGTGGACGTGGGGAAGCTGCGGGTGTTTATTCCCGGTTGTTCATTCCCCGTGTTCATTCCCATTTTCCCGGTGTTTGTTCCATTCCCAGGTGGACGCGGGGAAGCTGTGGGTGTTCATTCCCGGTGTTCATTCCCATTTTCCCGGTGTTGTTTCATTGTTTCCCAGGTGGACACGGGGAAGCTGCGGGTGTTTATTCTGGGTGTTCATTCCCGGTGTTTATTCCCATTTTCCCGATGTTTGTTCCATTCCCAGGTGGATGTGGGGAAGCTGTGGGTGTTTATTCCGGTTGTTCATTCCCGGTTGTTCATTCCAGTTGTTTATTCCCGGTGTTGTTCCATTCCCAGGTGGACGCGGGGAAGCTGCGGGTGTTCATTCCCGGTGTTCATTCCCGGTTGTGTTCATTCCGGTAGTTTATTCCCGTTGTTTATTCCCAGGTGGACGCGGGGAAGCCGCGGGTGTTCATTCCGGGTGTGTTCATTCCGGTTGTGTTCATTCCGGGTGTTTATTCCGGGTGTTCATTCCCGGTGTTCATTCCCATTTTTCCCGTTGTTGTCCATTCCCAGGTGGACGCGGGGAAGCTGCGGGTGTTCATTCCCAGTTTTCTGGGTGTTTATTCCCAGTTTTCTGTGTGTTTTTTCCCGTTGTTCATTCCCAGGTGGACGCGGGGAAGCCGCGGGTGTTTATTCCCAGTGTTCATTCCCGGTTGTTCATTCCTGGGTGTTTGTTCCACTGTTTCCCAGGTGGACACGGGGAAGCTGCGGGTGTTCATTCCCATTTTTCCGGTGTTCATTCCCATTTTTCCGGGTGTTCATTCCCATTTTTCCAGGTGTTCATTCCCATTTTTCCGGGTGTTCATTCCCATTTTTCCGGGTGTTTGTTCCACTGTTTCCCAGGTGGACGTGGGGAAGCTGCGGGTGTTCATTCCCATTTTCCCGTTGTTCATTCCCATTTTTCCCGTTGTTGTTCCATTGTTTCCCAGGTGGACGCGGGGAAGCTGCGGGTGTTCATTCCCAGTGTTCATTCCCAGTTTTCCCGGTGTTCATTCCCATTTTCCCGGTGTTGTTCATTCCCAGGTGGACACAGGGAAGCTGCGGGTGTTCAATCCCATTTTCCCGTTGTTCATTCCCATTTTCCGTGTGTTTATTCCCAGGTGGACGCGGGGAAGCTGCGGGTGTTCATTCCCATTTTTCCGGGTGTTCACTCCCATTTTCCGTGTGTTTTTTCCCATTGTCCATTCCCAGGTGGACGCGGGGAAGCTGCGGGTGTTCATTCCCGGTGTTCATTCCCGGTTGTGTTCATTCCGGTAGTTTATTCCCAGGTGGACGCGGGGAAGCTGCTGGTGTTTATTCCGGGTGTGTTCATTCCGGTTGTGTTCATTCCGGTTGTTCATTCCGGGTGTTCATTCCGGGTGTTCATTCCCGGTGTTCATTCCCATTTTCCCGGTGTTGTTCCGTTGTTTCCCAGGTGGATGCGGGGAAGCTGCGGGTGTTTATTCCCAGTTTTCTGTGTGTTTTTTCCCATTGTCCATTCACAGGTGGACGCGGGGAAGCTGCAGGTGTTCATTCCCGGTGTTCATTCCCATTTTTCTGGGTGTTCATTCCCATTTTTCCGGGTGTTCATTCCCATTTTTCCCGGTGTTGTTTATTCCCAGGTGGACGCGGGGAAGCTGCGGGTGTTCATTCCCGGTGTTCATTCCCATTTTTCCTGTTGTTCATTCCCATTTTTCCGGGTGTTCATTCCCATTTTCCGTGTGTTCATTCCCAGGTGGACGCGGGGAAGCTGCGGGTGGTGGACGAGAGCGAGGGGCGGCTCTGGGCCGAGAGCCGCGGGTTCCTCTACTGGGAAACCTCGGCACAGAGCGGGGAGGGCATCCAGGAGATGTTCCAGGTGGGAATTCCAAACTCCGGGAATTGTTCCGGGAATTCAGGGAATGGTTCCAGGTGGGAATTCCAGGAATTGTTCCAGGTGGGAATTCCGGGAATTGTCCCCCGGGTGGGAATTCCGAGAGATGTTCCAGGTGGGAATTCCGAACTCCGGGTGGGAACTGTCCCGGGTGGGAATTCTGGGAATTGTTCCGGGAATCCTGGGTGGGAGTGTGGGGTCAGGGCCGGGTGGGAATGATCAGGAGATGTTCCAGGTGGGAATTCCGAACTCCGGGTGGGAACTGTCCCGGGTGGGAATTCTGGGAATTGTTCCGGGAATCCTGGGTGGGAGTGTGGGGTCAGGGCCGGGTGGGAATGATCAGGAGATGTTCCAGGTGGGAATTCCGAACTCCGGGTGGGAATTGTCCCGGGTGGGAACTCTGGGAAATGTCCCAGGTGTGAATTCTGGGAATTTTCCTGGGTGGGAATTCTGGGAATTGTTCCAGGTGGGAATGGGATCCGGGATTTTCCTGGGAATGGGATCCAGGATTGTTGGGATTGGAGGGCTGGGAGTTGGATCCAGGATTTTCTTGGAAAAGGGCTGGGAATTGGATCTGGGGTTGTTGTGATCACCCTGGGAAGGGTTTTGGATTTGGATCCGGGATTTTCCTGGGAAAAGGCTGGGAATGGGATCTGAGGTTGTTGGGAATGTGCTGGGGAATGCTGGGATTTGGATCCAGGATTTTCCTGGGAAAGGGCTGGGAATGGGATCTGGGAATTTTCTGGGAAGGGGCTGGGAATTGGGTCTGGGATTTCCCTGGGAAAGGTTTGGGAATTGGATCTGGGATTTTTGGGATTATCCCGGGATTTGCATCCAGGATTTTCCTGGGAAGGGGCTGGGATTTGGATCCAGGATTTTCCTGGGAAAGGGCTGGGAATTGGATCTGGGATTTTCCTGGGAAAGGTTTGGGAATTGGGTCTGGGATTTTTGGGATTATCCTGGGAATTGGATCCAGGATTTTTGGGATTGCCCTGGGAAGGAGCTGGATCTTGGATCCGGGATTGTCCTGGGAAAGAGCTGGGAATTGGATCTGGGGCTGTTGGGATTGAAGAGCTGGGAGCTGGATCTGGGATTTCCTTGGAAAAGTTTGGGAATTAAATCTGGGATTGTTGGGAGTGAAGGGCTGGGAATGGGATCTGGGATTTTCATGGGAGAAATTTGGGAATGGGATCTGGGATTGTTGGGATCGCCCTGGGAAGGGTTTGGGATTTGGATCCGGGATTGTCCTGGGATCATCCTGGGAATGGGATCTGGGATTGTTGGGAATGTCCTGTGGGATTTGGATCTGGGATTTTCCTGGAAAAAATGTTTGGGAATGGGATCTGATTCCCGTTGGGAATTGTCAGAATTTCTACTCGGCCATCGTGGAGTGTGTGAGAACGGCGGGAAGCCCCAAAATCCCCCAAAAAATCCCCAAAAAATTAAAAAAAAACCCAAAACCCCCCCAAAAAAAGCCCCAAAATCCCAAAAAAAATCCCCCAAAAATTAAAAATATCCCCAAAACCCCTCGGCATTCCCAGAATTTCTACTTGGCCATCGTGGAGGTGTGTGAGAACGGCGGGAAGCCCCAAAATCCCCCAAAAAATCCCCAAAAAATTCAAAAAAAACCCAAAACCCCCCCAAAAAAAGCCCCAAAATCCCAAAAAAAATCCCCCAAAAATTAAAAATATCCCCAAAACCCCTCGGCATTCCCAGAATTTCTACTCGGCCATCGTGGAGGTGTGTGAGAACGGCGGGAAGCGGCCGCCGGGCGGCTCCGGGATCAGCTTCACGCGGGAGCAGGCGGACGCCATCCGCAGGATCCGCAACAGCAAGGACAGCTGGGACATGCTGGGGCTGAAACCCGGAGCGTCCAGGTACGGAAAAACGGGAATTCTGGTGGGAAAAGGTGGAATTTCCAAGGGAAAAGGGGGAATTCCTGTGGGAAAAGGTGGAATTCTTGAGGGAAAAACCTGGGGAAGGGGTGGAATTCCCATGGGAAATGGTGGAATTCTTGTGGGAAAAGGTGGAGATTCTGTGGGAAGAGGTGGAATTTCTCTGGGAAGAGGTAGAAATCCTGTGGGAAAATGCCAGAATTCTGAGGGAAAACCAGAAATTTCTGCATGAAACCCCCAGATTTCCCTCAAGAATTCCCATGGAAACCCCAAAAATCCCTGCCTTAAACCCCACATTTCCCTCAGGAATTCCCAGGGAAAAGCCAAAATTCCTACCAGAAAAACCCAATTTCCCTCAGGAATTTCTGTGGGCGAAGGTGGAATTCCTGTGGGAAGAGGTCAAATTTCTGAGGGAAAAACTGAAATTCCTGCCAGAAAAACCCAGATTTCCCTCAAGAATTCCCATGGAAGGCCCAGAATTCCATGATTTCAGCCCAGAATTCCCTGTTTCCAGCCTGGAATTCCCCTTTTTTTGCAGAGAGGAGGTACCTTGGCCTGGCCGTGCTGCTGCACCCCGCCAAGGGCCTGGGCCCTAAAGCCCAGAATGGCCCAAAATCCCTGCCCTAAACCCCAAAATCCCTGCCCTAAACCCCAGAATTCTCATGGAACCCCTAAAATCCCTGCCCTAAACACCACATTTCCCTCAGGAATTCCCAGGTAAAAGCAACAATTCCAGCCAGAAAACCCCAATTTCCCTCAGGAATTTCTGTGGGCAAAGGTGGAATTCCTGTGGGATAATACCAGAATTGTGAGGCAAAAACTGAAATTCCTGCCAGAAAATCCCAGATTTCCCTCAATTCCCATGGAAGGCCCAGAATTCCATGATTTCAGCTCAGAATTCCATGATTTCATCCCGGATTTCCCCGTTTTTACAGGCAGGAGGTGACGCGGGCGTACCTTGGCCTGGCCATGCTGCTGCACCCCGCCAAGGGCCTGGGCCCTAAAGCCCAGAATGGCCCAAAATCCCTGCCCTAAACCCCAAAATCCCTGCCCTAGAACCCCAGAATTCCCATGGAAACCCCAAAATCCCTTCCCTAAACCCCACATTTCCCTCAGGAATTCCCAGGGCAAAGCCAAAATTCCTACCAGACAAACCCAATTTCCCTCAGGAATTTCTGTGGGCGAAGGTGGAATTTCTGTGGGAAGAGGTCAAATTTCTGTGGGAAAAACTCAAATTCCTGCCGGAAAAACCCAGATTTCCCTCAAGAATTCCCATGGAAAGCTCAGAATTCCACGATTTCAGCCCAGAATTCCCTGATTTCATCCCGGAATTCCCGTTTGTTTTGCAGGGAGGAGGTGATGCGGGCCTGGCCGTGCTGCTGCACCCCGCCAAGGGCCTGGGCCGTAAAGCCCAGAATGGCCCAAAATCCCTGCTCTAGAACCCCAAAATTCCATGATTTTAGCCCAAAATTCCCTGATTTCATCCCGGAATTCCCGTTTTTTTTGCAGGGAGGAGGTGACGCGGGCCTGGCCATGCTGCTGCACCCCGCCAAGGGCCTGGGCCCTAAAGCCCAGAATGGCCCAAAATCCTTGCTCTAAACCCCAAAATCCCTGCTCTAAAACCCCAGAATTCCCATGGAAACCCCAGAATTCCATAATTTCAGCCCAGAATTCCATGATTTCATCCCGGAATTCCTGGGTTTTTGCAGGGAGGAGGTGACACGGGCCTACCTTGGCCTGGCCGTGCTGCTGCACCCCGACAAGAGCCTGGGCCCTAAAGCCCAGAATGGCCCAAAATCCCTGCCCTAAACCCCAAAATCCCTGCCCTAGAACCCCAGAATTCCCATGGAAACCCCAAAATCCCTTCCCTAAACCCCACATTTCCCTCAAGAATTCCCAGGGAAAAGGCAAAATTCCTACCAGACAAACCCAATTTCCCTCAGGAATTTCTGTGGGCGAAGGTGGAATTTCTGTGGGAAGAGGTCAGATTTCTGTGGGAAAAACTGAAATTCCTGCCAGAAAAACCCACATTTCCCTCAAGAATTCCCATGGAAGGCCCAGAATTCCATGATTTCAGCTCAGAATTCCATTATTTCGTCCCGGAATTCCCGGTTTTTACAGGCAGGTGGTGACGCGGGTGTACCTTGGCCTGGCCGTGCTGCTGCACCCCGCCAAGGGCCTGGGCCCTAAAGCCCAGAATGGCCCAAAATCCCTGCCCTAAACCCCAAAATCCCTGCCCTAAAACCCCAGAATTCCCATGGAAGGCCCAGAATTCCATGATTTCAGCCCAGAATTCCATGATTCCATCCCAGCATTCCCAGTTTTTTCAGGGAGGAGGTGACGCGGGCGTACCTTGGCCTGGCCGTGCTGCTGCACCCCGCCAAGGGCCTGGGCCCTAAAGCCCAGAATGGCCCAAAATCCCTGCCCTAGAACCCCAGAATTCCATGATTTCAGCCCAGAATTCCATGATTTCATCCCAGAATTCCCGTTTTTTTTTGCAGGGAGTAGGTGACACAGGCGTACCAGCGCCTGGCCGTGCTGCTGCACCCCGCCAAGGGCCTGGGCCCTAAAGCCCAGAATGGCCCAAAATCCCTGCCCTAGAACCCCAAAATCCCTGCCCTAGAACCCCAGAATTCCATCACTTCACCCCAGAATTCCCAGATTTCATCCCGGAATTCCCGTTTTTTTTGCAGGGAGGAGGTGACACAGGCGTACCAGCGCCTGGCCGTGCTGCTGCACCCCGACAAGGGCCTGGGCCCTAAAGCCCAGAATGGCCCAAAATCCCTGCCCTAAACCCCCAGAATTCCCATGGAATCCCCAGAATTCCCATGGAATCCCCAGAATTCCCATGGAAACCCTAAAATCCCTTCCCTAAACCCCACATTTCCCTCAAGAATTCCCAGGGAAAAGGCAAAATTCCTACCAGACAAACCCAATTTCCCTCAGGAATTTCTGTGGGCGAAGGTGGAATTTCTGTGGGAAGAGGTCAAATTTCTGTGGGAAAAACTGAAATTCCTGCCAGAAAAACCCACATTTCCCTCAAGAATTCCCATGGAAGGCCCAGAATTCCATGATTTCAGCTCAGAATTCCATTATTTCGTCCCGGAATTCCCGGTTTTTACAGGCAGGTGGTGACGCGGGTGTACCTTGGCCTGGCCGTGCTGCTGCACCCCGCCAAGGGCCTGGGCCCTAAAGCCCAGAATGGCCCAAAATCCCTGCCCTAAACCCCAAAATCCCTGCCCTAAACCCCAGAATTCTCATGGAACCCCTAAAATCCCTGCCCTAAACCCCACATTTCCCTCAGGAATTCCCAGGTAAAAGCCACAATTCCAGCCAGAAAACCCCAATTTCCCTCAGGAATTTCTGTGGGCAAAGGTGGAATTCCTGTGGGATAATACCAGAATTGTGAGGCAAAAACTGAAATTCCTGCCAGAAAATCCCAGATTTCCCTCAATTCCCATGGAAGGCCCAGAATTCCATGATTTCAGCTCAGAATTCCATTATTTCATCCCGGATTTCCCCGTTTTTACAGGCAGGAGGTGACACGGGCCTACCTTGGCCTGGCCATGCTGCTGCACCCCGCCAAGGGCCTGGGCCCTAAAGCCCAGAATGGCCCAAAATCCCTGCCCTAAACCCCAAAATCCCTGCCCTAGAACCCCAGAATTCCCATGGAAACCCCAAAATCCCTTCCCTAAACCCCACATTTCCCTCAAGAATTCCCAGGGAAAAGGCAAAATTCCTACCAGACAAACCCAATTTCCCTCAGGAATTTCTGTGGGCGAAGGTGGAATTTCTGTGGGAAGAGGTCAAATTTCTGTGGGAAAAACTCAAATTCCTGCCGGAAAAACCCAGATTTCCCTCAAGAATTCCCATGGAAAGCTCAGAATTCCACGATTTCAGCCCAGAATTCCCTGATTTCATCCCGGAATTCCCGTTTGTTTTGCAGGGAGGAGGTGATGCGGGCCTGGCCGTGCTGCTGCACCCCGCCAAGGGCCTGGGCCCTAAAGCCCAGAATGGCCCAAAATCCCTGCTCTAGAACCCCAAAATTCCATGATTTTAGCCCAAAATTCCCTGATTTCATCCCGGAATTCCCGTTTTTTTTGCAGGGAGGAGGTGACGCGGGCCTGGCCATGCTGCTGCACCCCGCCAAGGGCCTGGGCCCTAAAGCCCAGAATGGCCCAAAATCCTTGCTCTAAACCCCAAAATCCCTGCTCTAAAACCCCAGAATTCCCATGGAAACCCCAGAATTCCATAATTTCAGCCCAGAATTCCATGATTTCATCCCGGAATTCCTGGGTTTTTGCAGGGAGGAGGTGACACGGGCCTACCTTGGCCTGGCCGTGCTGCTGCACCCCGACAAGAGCCTGGGCCCTAAAGCCCAGAATGGCCCAAAATCCCTGCCCTAAACCCCAAAATCCCTGCCCTAGAACCCCAGAATTCCCATGGAAACCCCAAAATCCCTTCCCTAAACCCCACATTTCCCTCAAGAATTCCCAGGGAAAAGGCAAAATTCCTACCAGACAAACCCAATTTCCCTCAGGAATTTCTGTGGGCGAAGGTGGAATTTCTGTGGGAAGAGGTCAAATTTCTGTGGGAAAAACTGAAATTCCTGCCAGAAAAACCCACATTTCCCTCAAGAATTCCCATGGAAGGCCCAGAATTCCATGATTTCAGCTCAGAATTCCATTATTTCGTCCCGGAATTCCCGGTTTTTACAGGCAGGTGGTGACGCGGGTGTACCTTGGCCTGGCCGTGCTGCTGCACCCCGCCAAGGGCCTGGGCCCTAAAGCCCAGAATGGCCCAAAATCCCTGCCCTAAACCCCAAAATCCCTGCCCTAAAACCCCAGAATTCCCATGGAAGGCCCAGAATTCCATGATTTCAGCCCAGAATTCCATGATTCCATCCCAGCATTCCCAGTTTTTTCAGGGAGGAGGTGACGCGGGCGTACCTTGGCCTGGCCGTGCTGCTGCACCCCGCCAAGGGCCTGGGCCCTAAAGCCCAGAATGGCCCAAAATCCCTGCCCTAGAACCCCAGAATTCCATGATTTCAGCCCAGAATTCCATGATTTCATCCCAGAATTCCCGTTTTTTTTTGCAGGCAGGAGGTGACACGGGCCTACCTTGGCCTGGCCATGCTGCTGCACCCCGCCAAGGGCCTGGGCCCTAAAGCCCAGAATGGCCCAAAATCCCTGCCCTAGAACCCCAAAATCCCTGCCCTAGAACCCCAGAATTCCATCACTTCACCCCAGAATTCCCAGATTTCATCCCGGAATTCCCGTTTTTTTTGCAGGGAGGAGGTGACACAGGCGTACCAGCGCCTGGCCGTGCTGCTGCACCCCGACAAGGGCCTGGGCCCTAAAGCCCAGAATGGCCCAAAATCCCTGCCCTAAACCCCCAGAATTCCCATGGAATCCCCAGAATTCCCATGGAATCCCCAGAATTCCCATGGAAACCCTAAAATCCCTTCCCTAAACCCCACATTTCCCTCAAGAATTGCCAGGGCAAAGCCAAAATTCCTACCAGAAAACCCCAATTTCCCTCAGGAATTGCTGTGGGCAAAGGTGGAATTCCTGTGGGAAGAGGTCAAATTTCTGAGGGAAAAACTGAAATTCCTGCCAGAAAACCCAGATTTCCCTCAAGAATTCCCATGGAAGGCCCAGAATTCCATGATTTCCAGCCGGAATTCCCTAATTCCAGTCTGGAATTCCCCTTTTTTTGCAGGGAGGAGGTGATGCGGGCCTGGCCGTGCTGCTGCACCCCGCCAAGGGCCTGGGCCCTAAAGCCCAGAATGGCCCAAAATCCCTGCCCTAGAACCCCAGAATTCCCATGGAAACCCCAAAATCCCTGCCCTAAACCCCAAAATTCCTGCCCTAAACCCCACATTTCCCTCAGGAATTCCCATGGAAAAGCCAAAATTCCTATCAGAAAAACCCAATTTCCCTCAGGAATTTCTGTGGGCAAAGGTGGAATTTCTGTGGGATAATACCAGAATTGTGAGGGAAAAACTGAAATTCCTGCCAGAAAATCCCAGATTTCCCTCAAGAATTCCCATGGAAACACCAGAATTCCATGATTTCAGCTCAGAATTCCATGATTTCAGCCTGGAATTCCCGTTTTTTTTGCAGGGAAAAGGTGATGCGGGCCTGGCCGTGCTGCTGCACCCCGCCAAGGGCCTGGGCCCTAAAGCCCAGAATGGCCCAAAATCCCTGCCCTAGAACCCCAAAATCCCTGCTCTAAAACCCCAGAATTCCCATGGAAACCCCAGAATTCCATAATTTCAGCCCAGAATTCCATGATTTCATCCCGGAATTCCTGGGTTTTTGCAGGGAGGAGGTGACACGGGCCTACCTTGGCCTGGCCGTGCTGCTGCACCCCGCCAAGGGCCTGGGCCCTAAAGCCCAGAATGGCCCAAAATCCCTGACCTAAACCCCAAAATCCCTGCCCTAAACCCCAAAATCCCTGCCCTAACCCCCAGAATTCCCATGGAAACCCTAAAATCCCTTCCCTAAACCCCACATTTCCCTCAGGAATTCCCAGGGCAAAGCCAAAATTCCTACCAGAAAACCCCAATTTCCCTCAAAAATTTCTGTGGGCAAAGGTGGAATTCCTGTGGGAAGAGGTCAAATTTCTGTGGGAAAAACTGAAATTCCTGCCAGAAAAACCCAGATTTCCCTCAAGAATTCCCATGGAAACCCCAGAATTCCATGATTTCCAGCCGGAATTCCCTAATTCAAGTCTGGAATTCCCCTTTTTTTGCAGGGAGGAGGTGACGCGGGCCTGGCTGTGCTGCTGCACCCCGCCAAGGGCCTGGGCCCTAAAGCCCAGAATGGCCCAAAATCCCTGCCCTAAACCCCCATAATTCCCATGGAAACCCCAAAATTCCATGATTTCATCCCAGAATTCCCGTTTTTTTTTCAGGGAGGAGGTGAGGCGGGCGTACCTTGGCCTGGCCGTGCTGCTGCACCCCGCCAAGGGCCTGGGCCCTAAAGCCCAGAATGGCCCAAAATCCCTGCCCTAAACCCCAAAATCCCTGCCCTAGAACCCCAGAATTCTCATGGAAACCCCAAAATCCCTGCCCTAAACCCCAAAATCCCTGCCCTAAACCCCAAAATCCCTGCCCTAAACCCCACATTTCCCTCAGGAATTCCCAGGGCAAAGCCAAAATTCCTATCAGAAAAACCCAATTTCCCTCAGGAATTTCTGTGGGCAAAGGTGGAATTTCTGTGGGATAATACCAGAATTGTGAGGGAAAAACTGAAATTCCTGCCAGAAAATCCCAGATTTCCCTCAAGAATTCCCATGGAAACACCAGAATTCCACGATTTCAGCTTGGAATTCCATGATTTCAGCCTGGAATTCCCGTTTTTTTTGCAGGGAAAAGGTGATGCGGGCCTGGCCGTGCTGCTGCACCCCGCCAAGGGCCTGGGCCCTAAAGCCCAGAATGGCCCAAAATCCCTGCCCTAGAACCCCAAAATCCCTGCTCTAAAACCCCAGAATTCCCATGGAAACCCCAAAATTCCATGATTTCACCCCAAAATTCCATGATTTCAGCCCAGAATTCCCAGATTTCATCCCAGAATTCCCGTTTTTTTTGCAGGGAGGAGGTGACACGGGCGTACCGGCGCCTGGCCGTGCTCCTACACCCCGACAAGTGCCTGGCGCCCGGCAGCGAGGACGCCTTCAAGGCCGTGGTCAACGCCCGCACCGCCCTCCTCAAGAACATCAAATAAACCCGGAAAAAATTCCCAGATTTTCCCTCTCCGGCACCGGATCCGCATCGGGATTGGGAATTCTTCGGGATTTTGGGCTTTGTTCCTGGTTTTTCGGGGGTTTATTCCCATTTTTTCGTGATTTATTCCTATTTTCTCCAGGGTTTTTCCCAATTTTTCGAGCGTTATTGGCGGTTTTGGGGGTGGGTTCCTGGTTTTTTGTGTTATTCTTAATTTTCCGTGAGTTATTCCCATTTTTTCTGAGGGTTATTCCCACTTTTCCAGGGTTCTTCCCACTTTTCCTGAGGGTTATTCCCAGTTTCCTCAAGGTTATTCCCAGTTTTCCATGGATTATTCCCATTGTCCCAGGAGTAATTCCAAGTTTTCTGAGTGTTATTCCAGGATTTCTTTGAGTTATTCCCAATTTTCTGGGGGTTATTCCCAAATTTCCAGGGGTTATTCCCATTTTTCTCAGTGTTATTCCTGGTTTTCCATGAATTATTCCCATTTTTCTCAGTGTTATTCCCATTTTTCTCAGTGTTATTCCTGGTTTTTCATTAATTATTCCCATTTTTCCAGGGGTTATTCCCATTTTTCTGAGTGTTATTCCCATTTTTCTGAGTGTTATTCCCAATTTTCCTGTAATTATTCTAAATTTTCCAACAATTATTCCCATTTTTCTCAGTGTTATTCCCATTTTTCTGGTGGTTATTCCCATTTTCCTGTGAGTTATTCCCATTTTCCCGAGGGTTATTCCCATTTTTTCTCTTGGTTATTCCAAATTTTCCAAATATTATTCCCATTTTCCTGAGGGTTATTCCCATTTTCCTCATGTTCTTCCCATTTTTCCAGGATTATTCCCAATTTTCCTGAGGATTATTCCCAATTTTCTGTGATTTTTTCCCAATTTTCTGTGATTTTTCCCCCATTTTTTTGAGGATTATTCCCAATTTTCCAGAGGCTTATTCCCAATTTTCCATGATTTTTTCCCAATTTTCCATGATTTTTTCCCAATTTTCCTGAGGATTATTCCAAATTTTCTGTAATTTTCCCCCATTTTTTTTGAGAATTATCCCAAATTTTCCGTGATTTTTTTCCCAATTTTCTTGAGGATTATTCCCCAATTTTCCATGATTTTTTCCCAATTTTCTGTGATTTTTTCCCAATTTTCTTGAGGATTATTCCCAATTTTCTGTGATTTTTTTCCCAATTTTCCGTGATTTTTTTCCCCACTTTTCTGTGATTTATTCCCATTTTCTTGAGGATTATTCCCAATTTTCTGTGATTTTTTCCCAATTTTCCATGATTTTTCCCCATTTTTTTGAGGATTATTCCCAATTTTCCATTATTTTTTCCCAATTTTCCTGAGGATTATTCCCAATTTTCTGTGATTTTTTCCCAATTTTCTGTGATTTTTTCCCAATTTTCCTGAGGATTGTTCCCAATTTTCTGTGATTTTTTCCCCATTTTTCCTGAGGATTATTCCCCAATTTTCCGTGATTTTTGTCCCAATTTTCTGTGATTTTCCCCCAATTTTCTTGAGGATTATTCCCAATTTTCTGTGATTTTTGTCCCAATTTTCCGTGATTTTCCGCCACTTTTCTTGAGGATTATTCCCAATTTTCTGTGATTTTTCCCCAATTTTCTTGAGGATTATTCCCAATTTTCTGTGATTTTTTTCCCCAATTTTCCGTGATTTTTTTCCCAATTTTCTGTGATTTTTCCCCCATTTTCCTGAGGATTATTCCCAATTTTCTGTGATTTTTTCCTCAATTTTCCTGAGGAATTTTCCCAATTTTCCATGATTTTTTCCCAATTTTCTTGAGGATTATTCCCAATTTTCTGTGATTTTTTCCCAATTTTCTGTGATTTTCCCCCAATTTTCTTGAGGATTATTCCCAATTTTCTGTGATTTATTCCCAATTTTCTTGAGGATTATTCCCAATTTTCCGTGATTTTCCCCCAATTTTCCGTGATTGTTTCCCAATTTTCCTGAGGATTATTCCCAATTTTCCGTGATTTTTTTCCCAATTTTCTGTGATTTTCCCCCAATTTTCTTGAGAATTATTCCCAATTTTCTGTGATTTATTCCCATTTTCCTGAGGGTTATTCCCATTTTTCTGTGATTTTTTTTTCCAATTTTCCGTGATTTTTCCCCATTTTTTTGAGGATTATTCCCAATTTTCCATTATTTTTTCCCAATTTTCTTGAGGATTATTCCCAATTTTCTGTGAGTTTTTCCCAATTTTCTGTGATGTTTTCTCAATTTTCCTGAGAATTTTCCCAATTTTCTGTGATTTTTTCCCCATTTTTCCTGAGGATTATTCCCAATTTTCTGTGATTTTTTTCCCAATTTTCCATGATTTTTTCCCAATTTTCCTGAGGATTTTTTCCCAATTTTCTGTGATTTTTTCCCCAATTTTCTCGAGGATTATTCCCCAATTTTCTGTGATTTTTTTCCCAATTTTCTGTGATTTTTTCCCAATTTTCCTGAGGATTATTCCCCAATTTTCCGTGATTTTTGTCCCAATTTTCTGTGATTTTCCCCCAATTTTCTTGAGGATTATTCCCAATTTTCTGTGATTTTTGTCCCAATTTTCCGTGATTTTCCCCCACTTTTCTTGAGGATTATTCCCAATTTTCTGTGATTTTTCCCCAATTTTCTTGAGGATTATTCCCAATTTTCTGTGATTTTTTTCCCCAATTTTCCGTGATTTTTCCCCAATTTTCCTGAGGATTATTCCCAATTTTCTGTGATTTTTTCCTCAATTTTCCTGAGGATTATTCCCAATTTTCTGTGATTTTTTCCCAATTTTCCTGAGGATTTTTTCCCAATTTTCTTGAGGATTATTCCCAATTTTCCTAAGGATTATTCCCAATTTTCCAGGGTGTTCTGGGTTACAATATTTATTGTAAATAAAGATGTATTATTATTATTATAAAATAAAATTAAATTAAAATAAATTAAATTAAAATTAAATTAAATTAAATCAAATTTAAATTAAATAAAAATAAAATAAAGTAAAATAAAATAAAATAAAATTAAATTAAATTAAATTAAATTAAATCAAATTAAATCAAATTATTATAATTTAATATAATATTAATACCAATATAAAATTAATACAATCTTATTAACACCACATTGATATTAATATTATATTAAACTCAATTATTATAATTAATTCAATTATTAAAAGGTTGAAATTCGGGGGCTCTCAGGCCAAAAAAAATAAAAAATTTATTTGAATTTTTTTGGAGCAAAAAAAATTAAAAAATGAGTTTGGTCATTGTGGAAGAAAATGAAAAATAAAAAATAAAAAATAAAAAATGAAAAATGAAAAATTAAAAATAAAAAATGGAAAATGAAAAATAAAAAATGAAAAATGAAAAATGGAAAATGAAAAATAAAAAATGAAAAATGAAAAATGAAAAATAAAAAATAAAAAATGAAAAATGAAAAATGAAAAATGAAAAATAAAAAATGAAAAATGAAAAATGAAAAATAAAAAATGAAAAATGAAAAATAAAAAATGAAAATGAAAAATGAAAAATGAAAAATAAAAAATAAAAAATGAAAAATGAAAAATGAAAAATAAAAAATAAAAAATAAAAAATGAGTGAAATTTTTTAATTTTTTCTTTTTTTTTTAGAATTTTCAATCAATTTTTTTTTTTGGTTGGGGCTCAGATTTGGGGGAGATTTGGGGGATTTGGGGCCGGATTTGGGGATTTTGGGGTTTTTGGGGTGAAATTTGGGGGTTTTGGGGTGAAATTTGGGGGATTTTGTGTCAGATTTGGGGATATTTGGGGTCAGATTTGGGGATTTTGGGTTTTTTGGGGTGAAATTTGGGGTTTTTGGGGTGAGATTTGGGGATTTTGGGTCAGATTTGGGGTCAGATTTGGGGGATTTTTGGGGTTTTTGGGGTCAGATTTGGGGATTTGGGGTCAGATTTGGGGGATTTGGGGTCAAATTTGGGGGAGATTTGGTGGAAATTTGGGGTTGGATTTGGGGTCAGATTGGGGATTTGGGGTCGGATTTGGGGTTTTTGGGGTCAGATTTGGGGGGATTGGGGATTTTGGGGGTTTTCTGGGTCAGATTTGGGGGATTTGGGTCAGATTTGGGGATTTGGGGTCAGATTTGGGGTCAGATTTGGGGGTTTGGGGATATTTGGGGTGAGATTTTGGGGTTTTGGGGGTCCAATTGGGGATTTTTGGGAGGATTTTGGGGAGATTTGGGGTCAGATTTGGGGGATTTTGGGGAGGATTTTGGGGAGATTTGGTGGGATTGGGGATTTTTGGGGTTTTTGGGGTGGGATTTGGGGGTTTGGGGTTTTTGGGGTGGGATTTGGGGTCAGATTTGGGGGATTTGGGGTGGGATTTGGGGATTTTGGGGATATTTGGGGTCAGATTTGGGGATTTTGGGGGTTTTGGGTTGGGGTTTTGGGGGAGGTTTTGGGGGATTTGGGGTTTTTGGGGTGAGTTTTGGGGATTTGGGGTCAGGGTTGGGGTTTTTGGGGTGAGATTTGGGTTTTTTGGGGTCAGATTTGGGGGATTTTTGGGAGGATTTTGGGGTCAGATTTGGGGATTTGGGGGAATTCGGGGGAGATTTGGGGGATTTGGGGTCAGATTTGGGGGAGATTTGGGGTCAGGTTTGGGGTTTCTGGGGTGAGTTTTGGGGAATTTGGGGTCAGATTTGGGGGATTTGGGGTTTTTGGGGTGAGATTTTGGGGTTTTGGGGGAGGATTTGGGTGTTTTGGGGTTTTTGGGGCGAGATTTGGGGATTTGGGGTCAGGGTTGGAGGATTTGGGGTCAGATTTGGGGGAGATTTGGTGGAAATTTGGGGTCGGATTTGGGGGAGATTTGGGGGATTTTGGGGTCGGATTTGGGGTCGGATTTGGGGATTTTGGGGATATTTGGGGTGAAATTTGGGGGTTTTGGGGTGAGATTTGGGGATTTTGGGGATGTTTGGGGTCAGATTTGGGGGATTTTTCGGACAATTTTGGGGAGATTTTGGGGAGATTTGGGGTTTTGGGGGATTTGGGGTCAGATTTGGGGGATTTTGGGTTTTTTGGGGTGAAATTTGGGGGTTTTGGGGGGAGATTTGGGGGATTTGGGGTGAGATTTGGGGGATTTGGGGGATATTTGGGGTCGGATTTGGGGATTTTGGGTTTTTTGGGGTGAAATTTGGGGGTTTTGGGGTGAGATTTGGGGATTTTGGGTCAGATTTGGGGTCAGATTTGGGGATTTGGGGGAGGATTTGGGGGTTTTGGGGTTTTTGGGGTGGGATTTAGGGTCAGATTTGGGGGTTTGGGGATATTTGGGGTCAGATTTGGGGGATTTGGTTCAAATTTGGGGATTTGGGGTCAGATTTGGGGTTTTTGGGGTTTTTTGGGGTGAGATTTGGGGATTTGGGGGGAGATTTGGGGCTTTTGGGGAGGATTTGGGGGAGATTTGGGGGAGATTTGGGGGATTTGGGGTCAGATTTGGGGATTTTGGGGATATTTGGGGTCGGATTTGGGATTTGAGGGAGATTTGGGGGATTTGGGGTCAGATTTGGGGGATTTGAGGTTTTTTGGGGTGAGATTTGGGGGTTTTGGGGTGAGATTTGGGGATTTTGGGGATATTTGGGGTCAGATTTGGGATTTGGGGTCAGATTTGGGGGTTTGGGGGTTTTGGGGTCGGATTTGAGGGATTTGGGGTGAGATTTTGGGGTTTTGGGGGAGGTTTTGGGGGTTTTGGCGTTTTTGGGGTCAGATTTGGGGATATTTGGGGTCAGATTTGGGGGATTGGGTTCAGATTTGGGGGTTTGGGGAATTTGGGGTCAGAGTTGGGGGATTTGGGGTTTTTGGGCTGAGATTTTGGGGTTTGGGGGGAGGATTTGGGGGTTTTGGGGTTTTTGTGGTGAGATTTGGGGATTTGGGGTCAGTGTTGGGGGATTTGGGGGAGATTTGGGTTTTTTGGGGTGAGATTTGGGGGTTTTTTGGGAGGATTTTGGGGTCAGATTTGGGGATTTTTGGGAGGATTTTGGGGTTTTGGGGTTTTTGGGGTCAGATTTCAGGATTTGGGGTCGGATTTGGGGTCAAATTTGGGGGAGATTTGGTGGAAATTTGGGGTCGGATTTGGGGGAGATTTGGGGATTTTGGGGATATTTGGGGTCAGATTTTGGGGGATTGGGTTCAGATTTGGGGATTTGGGGTCAGATTTGGGGGATTTTGGGGTTTTTTGGGGTGAAATTTGGGGGTTTTGGGCTGAGATTTGGGGATTTTGGGTCAGATTTGGGTTCAGATTTGGGGGATTTGGGTCAAATTTGGGGATTCGGGGTCAGATTTGGGGGATTTTGGGTTTTTTGGGGTGGGATTTGGGGATTTTGGGGATATTTGGGGTCAGATTTGGGGTCGGATTTGGGGATTTTGGGGTTTTTTGGGGTGAGATTTTGGGGTTTTGGGGTGAGATTTGGGGATTTTGGGTCAGATTTGGGTTCAGATTTGGGGATTTGGGGTCAGGGTTGGGGGATTTGGGGTGAGATTTGGGTTTTTTGGGGTGAGATTTGGGGGATTTTTGGGAGGATTTTGGGGTCAGATTTGGGGGAATTTGGGGGAGATTTGGGGGATTTGGGGTCAGATTTGGGGGATTTGGGGTCGGATTTGGGGATTTTGGGGAGGATTTGGGGGTTTTGGCGTTTTTGGGGTCAGATTTCAGGATTTGGGGGCAGATTTGGGGGATTTGGGGTCAAATTTGGGGGAGATTTGGTGGAAATTTGGGGTCGGATTTGGGGGAGATTTGGGGATTTGGGATCAGATTTGGGGGATTTTTGTGGGGATTGGGGATTTTTGGGGATATTTGGGGTCAGATTTGGGGGTTTTTGGGGTTTTTGGGGTGAGATTTGGGGGTTTGGGGGGAGATTTGGGGGTTTTTGGGGAGGATTTGGGGGAGATTTGGGGAGGATTTTGGGGGATTTGGAGTCAGATTTGGGGTATTTGGGTCAGATTTGGGGATTTTGGGGATATTTGGGGTCGGATTTGGGATTTGAGGGAGATTTGGGGGATTTGGGGGTTTGGGGTTTTTGGGGTGAGATTTGGGGGATTTTGGGGATATTTGGGGATTTTGGGGTTTTTGGGGTCAGATTTGGGATTTGGGGTGAGATTTGGGGTTTTGGGTCGGATTTGGGTTCAGATTTGGGGGATTTGGGTCAAATTTGGGGATTTGGGGTGAGATTTGGGGATTTGGGGTTTTTTGGGGTGAAAATTGGGGGGTTTGGGGTCGGATTTGGGGGATTTTTCGGACAATTTTGGGGAGATTTTGGGAGATTTGGGGTTTTTGGGGTGAGACTTTGGGGTTTTGGGGGAGGATTTGGGGGATTTGGGTTTTTTGGGGTGAGTTTTGGGGATTTGGGGTCAGGGTTGGGGGATTTGGGGGAGATTTGGGTTTTTTGGGGTGAAATTTGGGGGATTTTTGGGAGGATTTTGGGGTCAGATTTGGGGGATCTGGGGGAATTTGGGGGAGATTTGGGGTTTTTGGGGTGAGATTTGGGGAATTTGGGGTCGGATTTGGGGTCAAATTTGGGGGAGATTTGGTGGAAATTTGGGGTCAGATTTGGGGTCGGATTTGGGGATTTGGGGTCAGATTTGGGGGATTTTTGTGGGGATTGGGGATTTTTGGGGATATTTGGTGTCAGATTTGGGGATTTGGGGATATTTGGGGTGAGATTTGGGGTTTTTGGGGTGAGATTTGGGCGATATGGGGTCAGATTTTGGGGGGATTTGGGTTCAGATTTGTGAGGATTGGGGATTTTTGGGGTTTTTGGGGTCAGGGTTGGGGGATTTGGGGATATTTGGGGTCAGATTTGCGGGATATGGGGTCAGATTTGGGGATTTTTGGAGTTTTTGGGGTGAGATTTGGCATTTTTGGGGTCACATTTGGGGTCACATTTGGGGAATTTGGGGTCAGGGTTGGGGGATTTGGGGGAGGATTTGGTGGTTTGGGGGTTTTTGGGGTCGGATTTGGGGAATTTGGGTTCAGATTTGGGGATTTTGGGGATATTTGGGGTCAGATTTTGGGGATTGGGTTCGGATTTGGGGTCAGATTTGGGGATTTTGGGGATATTTGGGGTCGGATTTGGGGTCAGATTTGGGGGATTTTGGGTTTTTTGGGGTGAGATTTGGGGGTTTTGGGGTCAGGGTTGGGGGATTTGGGGTCGGATTTGGGGTCTGATTTGGCGTTTTTGGGGTGAGATTTGGGGGTTTTGGGGTGAGATTTGGGGATTTGGGGTCAGATTTGGGGGTTTTGGGAATTTGGGGTCAGAGTTGGGGGATTTGGGGTTTTTGGGTTGGGGTTTTGGGGGAGGTTTTGGGGGTTTTGGGGTTTTTGTGGTGAGATTTGGGGATTTGGGGTCAGATTTGGGGGTTTGGGAATTTGGGGTCAGATTTGGGGATTTTGGGGGTTTTGGGTTGGGGTTTTGGGGGAGGTTTTGGGGGTTTTGGGGTTTTTGTGGTGAGATTTGGGGATTTGGGGTCAGGGTTGGGGGATTTGGGGTCAGATTTGGGTTTTTTGGGGTGAGATTTGGGGTTTTTGGGGTCAGGGTTGGGGGATTTGGGGATATTTGGGGTCAGATTTGGGGGACTTGGGGCCGGATTTGGGGATTTTTGGAGTTTTTTGGGGGGTTTGGGGTTTTTTAGGGTTTTTGTTTGGTTGGTTTTTCTTTGATTTTTATTTCTTTATTTTCAGGAGTTTTGGGTGCTTTTGGTTTGGTTTTTTTTGGTTTTTTATTTCTTTCTTTTCCAGGGGTTTTTGGGGACTTTTTGGGCTTTTTTTTAATTTCTTTTTGTTGGGGTTTTTGGGGATTTATTTGGGTTTTTTTGGTTTTTCTTTTGTTGGATTTTTGGGGATTTTTGGGGGTTTTTGGGGTTTTTTTTTGTTTTTTTGGGAGGTTTTTATTTGGTTTTTTTTTGGGTTTTATTTGTTTGGTTTTGGGGTTTTTCGGGTTTTATTTTGGTTTTTTATTCGTTTGGGTTTTGGGGATTTTTGGGGGTTTTTTTTGGGGTTTTTGTGGTTTTTGGGGGTTTTTGGGGACTTTTTTGGGTTTTTTTTTGCTCCTATTTGTTTGTTGGGGTTTTTGGGGATTGATTTTTTTGGGTTTTTTTTGGGTTTTTCTTTTGTTTGATTTTTGGGGATTTTGGGGGATTTTTGGGGGTTTTTGGGGGATTTTGGGGTTTTTTGGGGGGATTTTAATTGGTTTTTTTTGTTTGTTTTGGGGGTTTTTTTTGGGTTTTTTTGGTTTTTTATTCATTTAAGTTTTGGGGATTTTGGGATTTTTTTGGGTTTTTTTTGTTGGTTTTTTCTTTGTTTTTTGGGGGTTTTGGGTTTTTTAGGGTTTTTATTTGTTTGGTTTTTCTTTGATTTTTATTTCTTTATTTTCAGGAGTTTGGGGTGGTTTTGTTTGGTTTTTATTTTATTTATTTATTTTTTTAGGGGTTTTGGGGACTTTTTGGGGTTTTTTTTGCTCCTATTTGTTTGTTGGGGTTTTTGGGGGATTGATTTATTTGGGTTTTTTTTGGTTTTTCTTTTGTTGGATTTTTGGGCGTTTTTGGGGGGATTTTGGGGTTTTTTTGGGAGGTTTTTATTTGTTGGTTTTTTGGGTTTTTTTGGTTTTTCTTTTGTTGGATTTTTGGGGATTTTTGGGGGGATTCTGGGGTTTTTTTGGGAGGTTTTTATTTGTTGGTTTTTTGGGTTTTTTTTGGTTTTTGGGGTTTTTTTTGGGGGTTATTTTTTTATTTTTTATTCATTTAATTTTTTTGGATTTTTGGGGTTTTTTTGTTCGTTTTTTCTTTGTTTTTGGGGGTTTTGGGTTTTTTAGGGTTTTTGTTCGTTTGGTTTTCCTTTGATTTTTATTTCTTTATTTTCAGGAGTTTTGGGTGGTTTTGGGTTTTTTTGTTTTTTATTTCTTTGGTTTTTGAGGGGTTTGGGGACTTTTTGGGTTTTTTTTGTTTATATTTGTTGGGTTTTTGGGGTTTTTTTTTTGTTTTTCTTTTGTTTGATTTTTGGGGGTTTTTGGGGTGATTTTGGGGTTTTTTTGGGAGGTTTTTATTTGTTGGTTTTTTGGGGTTTTTTTTTTGTTTTTGGGGGGTTTTTTGGGTTTATTTTTTGGTTTTTTATTCATTTAAGTTTTGGGGATTTTTGTGGGATTTTTTTGGTTTTTTTTCTTTGTTTTTTGGGGGTTTTGGGTTTTTTTAGGGTTTTTATTTGTTTGGTTTTTCTTTGATTTTTATTTCTTTATTTTCAGGAGTTTTGGGTGGTTTTGGTTTGGTTTTTATTTCTTTGTTTTTTGAGGGGTTTTGGGGTTTTTTTTGGGTTTTTTTTTTGCTCCTATTTGTTTGTTGGGGTTTTTGGGGGATTGATTTTTTTGGGTTTTTTTTTGGGTTTTTCTTTTGTTTGATTTTTGGGGATTTTGGGGGATTTTTGGGGGTTTTTGGGGGATTTTGGGGTTTTTGGGGGGATTTTATTTGGTTTTTTTTGTTTGTTTTGGGGTTTTTTTTTGGGTTTTTTTGGTTTTTTATTCGTTTCAATTTTGGGGATTTTTGTGGGATTTTTTTGGTTTTTTTTTGTTCATTTTTTCTTTGTTTTTTGGGGGTTTTGGGTTTTTTTAGGGTTTTTGTTTGGTTGGTTTTTCTTTGATTTTTATTTCTTTATTTTCAGGAGTTTTGGGTGCTTTTGGTTTGGTTTTTTTTAATTTCTTTTCCAGGGGTTTTGGGGACTTTTTGGGGTTTTTTTGCTCCTATTTGTTTGTTGGGGTTTTTGGGGGATTTATTTGGGTTTTTTTTGGTTTTTCTTTTGTTTGATTTTTGGGGATTTTTGGGGATTTTTGGGGGTTTTGGGGATTTTTTTGGGAGGTTTTTATTTGTTGGTTTTTTGGGGTTTTTTGGTTTTTGGGGGTTTTTTGGGGGTTATTTTTTTATTTTTTATTCATTTAAGTTTTTTGGATTTTTGGGGTTTTTTTGTTTATTTTTTCCTTTGTTTTTTGGGGGGTTTCGGGTTTTTTAGGGTTTTTGTTTGTTTGGTTTTCCTTTGATTTTTATTTCTTTATTTTCAGGAGTTTTGGGTGGTTCTGGGTTTTTTTTGTTTTTTATTTATTTGATTTTTGGGGACTTTTTGGGGGTTTTTTTGTGTGTTTATATTGGTTTGTTGGGGTTTTTTGGGGGATTGATTTTTTTGGGTTTTTTTTTTTTTTGGGTTTTTCTTTTGTTGGATTTTTGGTGATTTTGGGGTTTTTTGGGAGGTTTTTATTTGTTGGTTTTTTGGTTTTTTTTTTTTTTGTTTTTGGGGGGTTTTTTTGGGTTTTTTTTTTGGTTTTTTATTCATTTAAGTTTTGGGGATTTTGGGGTTTTTTTGTTGGTTTTTTTGTTGGTTTTTTCTTTGTTTTTTGGGGGTTTTGGGTTTTTTTAGGGTTTTTATTTGTTTGGTTTTTCTTTGATTTTTATTTCTTTATTTTCAGGAGTTTTGGGGTTTTTTTGGTTTTTATTTATTTATTTTTCGAGGGGTTTTGGGGACTTTTTGGGTTTTTTTTCTTTTCTTATATTTGTTTGTTGGGGTTTTTTGGGGGATTTATTTGGGTTTTTTTTGGTTTTTTTCTTGTTTGATTTTTGGGGGTTTTTGGGGGGATTTTGGGGATTTTTAGGGTTTTTTGGGGGTTTTTTTGTTTGTTTTTGGGGTTTTTGGGTTTTCTTTT